>NC_050591.1:30513218-30813218 GCF_013368585.1 Megalops cyprinoides | reverse complement strand
AATACAGAGAAATTCATATTGTTCTCAAAGATTAATATATCCTCCTGGGGCATGGATTACACTGACAAGATGCCCGTACTGTTTTATGAGGTTCTGGCTGTTATATTTATATCCACACACACACACACACACACACACACACTTACACTTTACAGGAATCAGTTCAATATTTTGCATGTCGTTTGCTTGTACATGACATGACATGACATTGATGTAACAAGAGTGTTTTTTTTTCCCCCCGGGAAAAACACAGAAAGTGCTCCACACAACTCAGAAAGCATCTGCTGCCACAGTTACAAAGGCAGTCTAGCCAAAGACCATCCAGGAGGTGCTATTGGGTAGGGTGGGCAGGCCATCACACCCACGTTCTTCCACATCAGAAAAGGCTAATAAGCACAGCCCAGATGTCACTGTGTCTTGTTAAGCCTAAATGTCATTCCATTATTTTGTATTTTTGTGTTTGTGTTTGTGTTTGTGTGTGTGTGTGTGTGTGTGTGTGGGGGGGTTGGACGGACGGACGGACGGACGGACTCTGTACTGCTGCACACTCAAAGAACCATGTTCTTTTTCTTTTAACCTACATGAAAAAATAATCAAGCTGTTGCATACTTCAGTCATAACATGTTGACAAAGCTCTTTTTAAGAACTGTGTATCATTTTAATGATTGCATGACTCACCTCCTCTGCCTTGCACTTCCCTCCTTCTCTATTGTTACATGGTCAGAGTAGGTGCTTTCACATATCCCTGTGTAGCACTCCGTGGCACAATGCAGCTTATCCTTTCACTGAAAAGGCGGTGCATGAACACAGGTGCCATTGTGGGCCAAACTGGTTTTGGGATGGTTCTAAACATAGAGCTTAAGATTGAGAGTGGAGGCTTGGTCCTTGTTTAGCCTGCAGGATTAATGTATGCAAGCAAAGTGAAACATAGGTTACCTGAACACAATAAAGGGGATAGCTAGAAAAAGCAAACCTCTATCAGGACTCTTGTGATTCCTTTTGCAATACAGTTATTGTGTGCACATTTATATACCATTTCATTTTTGGGGGCATACAGGTGTCATTACAGCATATGTAACAGTACTCTTTTCCTCTCAGCTGTGGCCAGCCTTTATGATCCTTGCCACATATTGTATAGGGGCCAGCAAAAAAAGATTTTTTTGTCAAGACTGTGCCAGTTAGTAGCAAAGACAGCAGTGCCATCCTCTTCTATTGAATTTCAATACATAAATCATGCAGTTAATAAATACATAAAATTACAAATATGGTGTACTGCAGACATTTCTTGTCATTGATTAACAAAATTTTGGGTGAAAGCAGAAAAAAAAAAATTGAGAAATTAAGTTTCAGTTTGAGAGTGTTACATGAGTGCTTCCTTTTTGAAGCCTTTTCCCACATGTAGTATATTCTTCTTTCATATGGAACAGCCTCTACCTACAGCCAGGGTTTTTGGGGCTTTTTTTTTTTTTTTCTTCATTTAGTCCTTGGCAATCAAACATGCCGTAAATTCATAAAGACAGTTCGTTCTGCCTTAGCATGCGTGTAAGTGCACTATACGACTATATACCAAATGCCTGATGTCAGGATGCTTAACTGGAGTTATTCTTCCTATGGCTTTGCGATTGATTACCTGTTGTGATTGATTAATTAATTTCTATGGCAACAGATGTACGTGAAGTACCTCCTTCCCTCCATTCCTTCTTCCCTCCTCCTAACTTCACAGAGAGGTATTGGACACATACTTCACACTACAGAGCCGATCCAGTTCTCTTAATAAATGTGATACTTCTGGTTCAGCTCTAAGGCATCTGTTACTGATGACAGCATGACCTTTGAGCCATAGTTCAATCACAACAGTTACATCTCCAAGGATGTCTGAATTGGCTAAGAATAAAGTATTCAGAACTGAATTAAAAGCATAATGATAAAGGTCACACTTATTTCACATAATGTACATGTTTTATGTAAATGTGTTTTAGCCTTATATAATCTTATTAAACCAAATCAAAAGAAAGGAAAAGAAAATGTTAGTATTAGCCTTAGGGGTATGAATTAATGGGTAATCTGGGGATAATATATATTAGGAGGATTCCGCATCTCTCCACTGGAGCACCCACGAATGGCTCATTAGATGCCTAGGAAGTCCCTTTGTGACATCATGGGGGAGCCGCCCATCTTCCAATCAGTGTGTGCCTCACTTTGGCACACTCTGGCACTTCAAGACTGAAAAGAATCATTGGGCTCATGTTCCAGTGTATCAGAAGATTGCACTCCTCCAGCTCACCGCTCTTGCAGGAGCGTAGAAGATGTGTGAAGACAGATAACTGCAGATCCCAAAATAGGTGAAAAGGACAGAAAAACATTATAAAAAGTATGGAAATGTTTGATGAGCCCCTGTCACTCCCCATGCTAAAGTGATATTTTGGTAACAAAGTGGGATCTATGAGCAGAATTTCCAAGTTGCAATGCTGAAACAATGGAGACTTAAACTTATAAATTGCAATACTAGCATTGCTAGCCATGTTCATATTCTGGATGTATGTTTAAGGCGCATTTCTACTTTGTTCATAACCAATTTATACATTTTCACCACAGTGGAAAATTTCCTACACAAGCTGAGGTGAAAATGTAGCTTCCAACATATTAATTTGGGGTGTCATGATTGGCGTGGTGTGTGGGTATTATTTTAGGGGTACAGCTGGCCAAATATCTCTGATGTGAACCTGGAATTCAGTACAGCAGATGGCAGCAGCACGACTCCGATCAGACAGCAGAAAGAAAGATTTATGTTTACAATTAGCAGATACTCTTATCCAGAGTGACTTACAAAAGTGAAATCAAATTAAAAACTAAATAAATTTATGAGGACTTCAAATAGAAATCCTATATAGTTGTGGAAACACAGACCTGCAGGTAATATCTGTGTCTGTTTTATATTTTGAGATCCTGTGCCCTGTCTTGTCAATTGGCTAAATAATTGTACATATAATTACATTAAATCACATAATAAAGATGGTTTGTGTGAACATGTCAGTCATATTAGGGCTGTAAATAAATAAATAAATTATATCAATGCATCAATAGAGAAAGCAACCATACATATTGGTATTGGTCTGCATTTATGAATTTTCCATTCACTTATTTTTATTAATTCAGCAATTTGCTTAAAACTTGGTTTCTAGTTATCATTGAACACAAGTATCATTTCCATGGCATATAAAGAACTAATGTCTACATACTCCACATTTTGTGAATAACAGAAAAGAATAACTTTAAGGTTGTGTTGAAACATTATCACAATGTATTGCACATCAGATCATATTAAAGTGCATTCTTAGATTCTTACAACAACAGTTCTTACAAATGTTCTGATATATTGTTGCTTTTTATCAATATCATAACTTTCAGACAGAGATTTACACCCTTAGTGAATATGCTACCTGCTTTTAATTCTGCAGTATTTAACCTGCAATAATTATGACCAATTTTTAGACAAGGTTTAAAAATTAGACAAGGTTTAGTTTTGTAAGCTTAAAATAAAAATAATAATATTTCTCTTAAGTCAATACTGGCATTGTGAATAGACAAAAAAAAAAAATCATCAAAGTTTCTGCCCCCCTTTTTTATTCACTGGGTTCAACTCTCTTAAATATTTTTGAAATTTTGTTTCGGATTTCTTTAGTTCTAAAACAGTATACGAAAGGGTTTACAAGAGAGGGACCAAGAACTGCCCCGATTAGCAACCCATGGCGCTCGTCTTTGGTCAGTTCCACCCCCAGCCTGGTGAGGACTATGCGTATAAACATAGGGCAGTAATAGCACACCACCACAATCAGGTGACTGAGGCAAGTGCTGTACATTTTCTTCTTGTCAGTTTTCGAAGACATTTTCAGCACAGCAAACATTATCCTCAAGTAGGACAGGAAAATAAAGGAGAACGTGGAAAACAACAGAAAGAAGGTTATAATGGTAACGATGTTGAAGTAGAAATTAGGATTGACGCAAGTGGCCCTGATGACAGCGGCAAAGTCACAGAACGTGTACGGGAGAGTCGAGTAGCAAAGAGGGAGAGGTATCGCGTAGCCAGGCAACACGGCCACGAACGCACAGGCCACAATCCACAAGGCGAACGCTAAGATTAGCGTGCGCACATTGGTCAGAATGCTGTGGTATCGCAAAGGGACGGAGATGGCAATCAAGCGGTCAAAAGCCATCATAGCAATGGCGAACATCTCCATGACGCCGCCCAGGTGGAACGCAAACATCTGGATGAAGCAGGGGACGTAAGAGATTGTTTTTGCGCCAGCTATCAGGGCCCCGATCATGGTGGGACTGCAGCTGCTGCTATACAGCATGTCCACAAGAGCCAGGTTGCAAATTAAAATGTACATGGGCTGGTGCAAGCGTTTGTCCAGCACGATGAAACATATGTTAGCAGCATTGACAAGCATAACCAGGGCGTAGATCACAAGCATTGCGATTCCAGCTCCCACCGGATTCTGAACCGTGTCGAATCCACCGATGACAAATTCTGTTATTATTTTGGCCGTGACATTTCCAGTTGACATGTTCCACGGTCCCTTGAAGATTCAGACGTCTGCAAGGGAAACTTTTTTTTAAAATATGTATACATAACAAGTTTCTTGGTATTCTGTGTTCCTATATGTTTGTGTAAAGGGCAATTTTATATTTAAACCCTTTTTTGCTACACACATTGATCAAATCATTGTATTACACAGCAGATGTTACCACTACAATAAATGTGTCAATTTACAATTACTTCACAAGCAATATAAATTTCACTGTGACCACTGGCTATCCGCTTGTTACAAATTATAAAACTTGTCACGCAAATCTGTAAAGTTATGATATTTGCATACACTCCAGATGGTCATTTTGTGTTATGAGTGCATTTTAAAAGATTTTTAAAAAATCCCCAAGCTTATGTAAACCTCATCTTCAAGAGTCCCGCAATCGGTTGATATTCATCTCCAAAAATGTGGCTGTTCCTGCAAGAAGCAAACTCTTTCAAAGCCCTGTTCGTGAAAATGTTAAGTTGAAATCCTACTATCTGCACAACAGAAGCCATTTATTCTTATGCTGAAAACTTTCCAATTCTTTTGATTTAAAATATCAATTAAAATCATAAACCTTTATAAAATTACTCACATGAGTTTATAGCTGTGAAGTGAAGATCTAGTCACTGTGGATGTGGGAAGCTTTTATAGCCAACCTGTTTACCTGTGGGATGGCAACGATGATGAAGACCCAATTATAATCATTGCTATATTTAAATGTATGTAGGGACTTAGTGTTAATAACAAGGCTCTATTGTAAATATTGCATCTATAGTCTCAGTTCCTGAAGTTAGTTAAATCTAAGACAGCATCTATGGGAGAACATGTACAATGTTCTGTAATTGTGATCAGGTTAGCTTGGCTTGCTAGTCATGTGTCAGGCCTGTAAAACACAGTGATGTGTGCCTTCTACATAACATTACATTAAATGTATTCTACACTGAGAATGTTTGCACAGAAGCTGAGAAATCAAAAGCAGAGGGCAATTCAACTGATCAGTAAGTGTGATTGTGTAAATCACCCCAGCAGGCGTTCACGTCTTGGTAAAACTTAATATTTGACGGGCCATTTGGACTTCAGAAAGAATTTCATGGTAATTGCCAATTTCCTATTGTCTGCTGATGCGCATGTATGACACAAACCTGAACTTCTAGGATAAATCAACCAAAATTTGAGTGGAGGTGGCTTAAGATGCTCTGTCACACATCAGGGTCAGAGGTCAGAATAGGCTTGAATTTTCCTACCAGGTGAAATCAAGACAAAGTAGCTTTTTCCCCTTGTATTGAGTGGCAGTCCTTTCAGCTAAAATGGCAGCTTTTAAATGTTTGCTGCAGCTACTGTATTTGCATTGCTGTGAAATTAAAGCATTATTTAGAATGTTATTAAAATTAAATTTATTTTATACATTTATACAAAAAAAATCTGAGGAGCCAGCACATTACTAGAGTCACTAACTGCTCAACTTCAGCACCCACACACACCTTTGTGTAAATATAGCTCATGAACCAGGCACTGCTTGTTAGCCAGTAATTCCCGTACACCCTCTCCTCACACAATAGGCATTAATTACCTAGTCTGAAAATTAACCTTAAATTAAACCTAAAATTAACGGGATGCACCATGCTACTGTTAGCATACAGCATTGTTTTCTCTCAAATAACAAGGGATAATTACAGCAAACATGGCTTAGCATGTTGTTGTCAACAGGGCTTGTATGTATCAACACAAGAAAAGTTCAACCACAAAAAGCAAAAAGCACGAGATGATGTTGTGAGGATTTCACGGTCCCCATTTGTAATTTGCTTTTGAGTCATTTGCTTGTTATTTTTAATTAATTACTGCTAGTGTGTTACTTGTGACATTTGTTTCTGGTTCAATTAAAGGACGAAGGTCGTAACCTATACTTGACGTAACCTGTAATTGCCTCATATTTGACCTTCCTGTGAAGTAGCAATAAATATTTAAAAATTTAAAAGAGACACACCCATTTTAAGCATAACAAAGCATTAAGGTGTTCATGATTGGCTCTGACTTCAATAAAAAAAAGTGTTTCCACAGAATTAAAATATGAGGTATACATTTTTTTTTAATCTATGGATTATTTTAATTGTCATTTGTTCTTAATTCCCCTTCTCCTATTAGTAATTTATTGCAGAGAAACACATCACATAAATATGCTGTTTTCATTATAGTAAGCAAACATGCTTTAATTTGGTATATCATATTATGGTATATCACATCATATCATTTTTGTATGAGTGTATGCATTTTTGTTGTCTCCACGTTTTCCACTACTTTTATATTCTATACAATTAAATATGCTTTTTAAAGGGGTTGAGCACTTAGGGTAGATTTTTGTGATTCAGGACGAATTTTGGAAGATTTTAGGGTTGAATTGACATATGTTCTGATGAAGATGTTTACAACCAAAATGTTATCTATTGTTCAATGAAAGAATATAGTGATTTTGCAAGACAGACAGTTCATCACTCATTCATGCGCTTTTTCAAGAGTGCAAAGTAATTTTTAGGAAGGTCTTAAGCTCATTTTAAAAATATGGCAACACTATAACTAAGGGAAACATTTACCAACATACTTAGTTAAAATTAGGACCAAGCAGTCTAACACCTTACTTCTACTGTTATTTTATTTGATGCCTTATTCATACAAATTGTATTGTAATGTCTTTACTTGCCTGGGGGTGGCATGGTGCATACTTGTAACTGTTTACTGTAGGTTAACAATGTTCAATATCATGTGTGACAAATGTTTGTGTGTTTTCTAGTACCTATACATGTTTATCCAGAATAAAATGTATAATGATGTCCCATGGACAAAATAAGTCCTCTATAGACTTGCATTGATTCAAACACAGCTGAGACCAGATAACCACTTAAACATAGCAACACTTTCTCAGTTAGTAAACATCACAAAGGATTTCTTCTAACCTCTTGGTGGACTCTTCCACATATAAAGCCATGATATGATCTGAAAGATTCAGATGCACATAGTGCACCCTGGTAAGTACTGCATCCTACAACATTGAGTCAAATGGAAACATATGAAAGTTAAAGAATGCAAATATATATATCTGTATTCCTCTTGTAGATTTTATGCCCAGAAATTTGAGTATTAGAGTCTATATAATGTTAATTTGTAACTTTTTGTTATTTACTCACAAAACAAAGCATTTTATGGGTGGGTCTGTAATTATATGCTGGGTCTGATTGTTATTTTTCTTCTAGATACAAGGCAATGGAAACAGCCAATAAAACCACTTTTGTGGTTTCAGAGTTCCTCATAACAGGATTCAATGATGTGCCGCACCAAAAGCTGGTGGGAGCTGCCATACTGTTAACTCTCTCCTTAATTTTGCTGGGGAGCTTCACCAACATTTGCGTCATAGCGCTCAGTAAGTCTCTACACACTCCAATGTACTTTTGCCTCTGTACACTAGCAGTTGTGGACATCATCTATACAGCCAGTATTAGTGTGACCATGATGAAGATACTTCTGGGTGAGGACAACCGAGTACCATATGGACCCTGCATATTCCAGCACTTCTTGTTTCATTTGGGAAGCACCATGGAGCCCCTAACAATTGCTCTGATGGCTCTTGACCGCTTGATCGCCATTTCGAACCCTCTTCGATACCAGAGCATTCTCACAAGGACCCACATAGTGTTACTCATTACATTCACCTGGGTCATAGGGTGCACTGTCTCTGGAGCTTGGACAGTGGTGGTCCATTATCTCCCATTCTGTCGTACAAACATCCTTCAGTACTGCTTTTGTGAATTTGCAACTCTGGTGAGAGCAGCCTGCGTCGATCCGTCATATTATTTCACCATATCCAGTATAGTGTACACTGCCATACTAGTGGGAAATTTCTTTTTGATAATCTTTTCCTATATGAAGATCATTTACGAAGTAGTGAAGTCTGCCCCCAAAGACAGGATGAAAATGTTCAACACCTGCTCCAGTCACCTGATAGTGGTGGCCTGTTTCTTCATCCCCAAGTTCCTGTTAGTCCTTGTGACACGCGTTGGTCTTGTTCTAACATTAACACAGAGAAATGGCCTCATAATCTGCTCTACACTCGGCCCCTCTCTGGTGAACCCATATATATACTGCCTAAGAAACAAGGATATCAGGAAACGGTTGATGAGTGTATTCAAGCGCCCTGATATCTTACCCAAGGCTTAAAAGGAAATAGATCATAAGCACCATTATTTTTGGGGGTGTTTTGATCACCAGCATTTGCCTTTATGAAGCACTTGCTTTCTAATCAAGTTGACACTGAACAGTTCCATTGTCAGGGGACGTGTGTGCCTGGAACCCTGTGGCTAATTTGAAAACGTTCTGGTGTTCCAGTCCCTGTGACTGATCTGCAACTGCGCACTTGAAGTTGTAACAGACTTATTTTCACTATCTTTGGATGAAGCTTGTGAGGGAAATCACTCTGCATGAGAAAATACAATAATGGAAAACATGAGTTAATGGCAAACTAAATGTTTAATACTTTTTGATGGAGATTTCACACTGAAAAAAATTTTAACTGATTATTCAATCATTCTAAATTGAGAAAATATTGGGCCAAACTTGATATTACAGGAACAATACATAATTTAAAAAGTCATGCCATACTGAGTTTGGTATGGCCCTCATGGACTGTCTGAAAAGTTTAATTTACACAGCTTACATCAGCAATTTTTATGTTGGCCTGTTTATGTTTGACAAATGAAGACTTTTGCGTTTTGTCATACCGTCATAAAAATGTTGTAATGTTTGTAATCTATGCAATGCTTGGTGTCATATTAAAGATCTTTACCTTCTGTCCTTCTGTATTAACTGGTTTAAGATGACTTGTGCAAGTTTCAAAAATGATGTTTTATAATATAATATAATCTAATATTTTAAATTTTCCTTTTTTGGTAAAGTATTTTACAGAGTGTGATATCCTTTAGCTGTAGAAATATCACCCACTGAATTATGGGAGTCTGGGTGTCATTCTCATAATGCAACAAATACACAATACTTGATAATTGTATAATAGTCCTTTTATCACTGGTATGATGATCCATATAATTTTTTATGAATACAGACAATTTTGTATTTAATGTATATCAACACAACAGATTTTCCCAGTATATGACCCAAATAAAATCAGGTATAGGATTTTATTTTTGAACATAAGTGCTTTGAAAGTTACGGGGCAGGGATTATAAAGTTGTGTAAAACTGTTACAAACACATATCACATGTCTACCTATATACACACACACGTTTATTTGAAAATTTTCAATATAAAGATACTGAATGGAATAAAGTTGACAGACCAATAGGCCTTGAGAAGCAATCCTGAACACTAAGCTTTTCATTTTCATTTTGATTGCCTGCACAACCAAAACCAAAAGATCAGAGACATTTTATCTGAGGATGTTTTAATGGGCATATGCAGCAACATTCACTGAAATTGTGACCTTTCATGATTTTTTCAAATTGCTAGGCCAAGCAGCCTGTGTGTTCTCCAAGAAAATTTGATTCTTACTGACCCCAACAGGTTGTGTAGGAGATGATTCATTGAGTGGATTACTCTATAAAACCACCAGTGAACCTCAGCTCCCAGCCTACAGTAATTGCATCCACTGTCTAACAAGCTGAGTGGTGTCAATATTCTCAGAGGTGTCTTTGTTTCCTCTGCCTAAGCTCTCTTGATGACTCATTCATCACAAACATCTTGGAGGAACCAACACTAATCAGCTCTCTAATTAAGAGCTTTGTGACTGCCCTCCACCTGAGACCCACTCATAACATCATTTGAGTTGATGCAAGCCTCATTGATATCACAGACAAAGTCCATGGAAAAAAACAAACATGTAAAAGCTCAATTATGATGCTTTTCATCTTAAATGCCTCATGCATTCTCTACTAATGTAAATGTTTGTGTTCTGAATTATGCCATTTGCATCCATCAGGATTTATTTTTTGCACAATATAGTTAAAGTTTTTTTTTTTTTTTTTTTTTTTTTTTAAGTAGGCTTCAAAAACATCTAGGAAAACTCTCAAAGTGGAGAGTAATTGTTCCAAGTGAACGTCAATACATCACAGTTACCAAATGTACCAACAATTACTAAGAAAAAAAAAAAAAAAGCTAATCTCTGATAGGTATGTGCCGAGCACAAAATAAAAATGTTTCAGATGTGGTAACTTCTGTGGATAGAAATACTAAGAGGATAAAACTATTCTTGGACAAGAAAAAATATTAAAAGGAAATGGGTGCTGTGGCTTTAACAGGCTTGCAAAAAGCATGCCAATCAGACTGAATTAGCCTCAACCGACTATCTAGAGCAACAGATATAGCCTTTGTCAGTCAGGGTTCAGAAAGGCGTTATGCATCAGTGGTGTCATGTCTCGTCAATCATAACATCCAATAAACTGAAATGACTCTCCTGGCTCTTTCACCTCAGAAGTTACTAGCAAGTGCACTTGCTAGAAGTCCCCCCCCCCAAAACAGTAGTTGAAGTTATAAACAACAAGTGTGCCTATAGTAGATCCTTGTGATGTGCTCTATTTAAGTTAGAGAGGAAAAGTCATCACATCAAATAATACAGCAGCCAAATGCCAAGCTTTTTACCACATTTTTGAACAGAAATAATCACTGCGTGTCTATAAATACTAGACAAGCAACTTATAATACATTTAAAATACACAAAATATATCTGTCTTCGCAACAAAAATACATGTGTAAATAGGCCACATGCTTTGGATTTTAATGGGTGAAACAGAATCAGTACATTGTACTCAAATGACCGTTCAGTAGGTATGAATCTTAATACAAGGGGAATTGCTGATAATGAGGGTATAGGGGTATAGATAGGTTATAGATCTTTGGCTGAGGAAAGGGTCACACCTTGCGAAGGGTCATGCCTTGCTCAGGCCCCATGATGTGTATAGTTTCACAGGCATGCAAGGTGAGAACAGGCAAACATGCAATGAAGTTGAAGTTGAATTTTATCCAAGTAAAGGCCATTCTTACACCAGTACAGTCCTGTTTATGCTGTCCTGTTTATGTCTGTGTCCTACCACAAGGCAGCACCAAACATGGATGGCCTCCAAAGTCCAGTTCCTTTCTGAAATGGTCTGGATCTATAAATGAGTTTGCTATGATTCATAAAGCAACAGGGTTTCTCAACACCTTACATTATGCTGTGTGTCAGGTGGATATGTGTGATCATAATCACTCTTGTGAGTGCCTGGTAGATGGAGGTCAGATTCTAAGAGGGCAGTGTGGGGGTTCACAAGCCATTGGACAACCAACAGCCAAAAAAAAAAAAATGTTCATGTATTTTGCCAACAAGAAGCAGCTGCTTACTGTAAGCCATTTCTTGTAGAACTGCAGCAAAAAGCCAGGTAAGAGAGGTGTACAAAGAGGGAGGCGAAGCGAAAGTGCATACTCAACTGTAGTGAAAAAGTGAGGAACTCACTGTGGTGAGTGCAGGTGAGTTTATGGATGTAAACCTCCTCCACCTGTGCACAGCAAACAATGTTCAACAAGATAAGGGAAAACAAATAGCTGAGTGAATTGCATGAAGCGATCAGTGTATCATCGAGTTATCCTCAGTACACTAACACTGAATATGGTTGCACCACTGACCTCTGGTCAATGGAAACTGTTGTCCAGTCTGGAGATGGTGACACACAGTGACTGACTTCAGAACTCATGTAGTGTCTTATCCTCAACAGCACCTACTCCACAGTTGCCTGCTAGTGAAAACGAACTCACTCTCACTTGCAAGGTTCCACCTCCAGGTCACTCAAAACGCGTGTAATAGGTTGTAGTTTTGTCCACAATACCAAAAGTACACTTCTATGTTCATTTTACAGTCCAGTTGCAGATTTATGTTCTTTTCTTATTAAATAGGGCCTCATCATATCTGCGCAGAAAAATGTTTATTTTACTTTTCCTTGCACATGAAGTGGGGAAATCTGGGGAAATTGTATAGTCATTTACTCTATTACATTGTTTTTCAGGGGTTTCTCATCCCTGCCTTTTCCTGGGGTCAGGGAAAAAATAAATAAATAAATAAATAAAAAATATATATGTGTGCCTTTAAACATACACAGTATACAGCTTGAACTCGTAAGTATAAAAACATGTTTTTGTTCAAATGTCAAGCCCTGTCCATAAGGTAATAAAGACAAATGAACAATGGCATGTTCCGTGTTCAGTTCAAACACTGTTTCAATATTATTTTTGAACTGGATAATCATCATGTTTGGTATGATTAAAGTGCTTTCTTCCCCAAATATTTTAATGACAACTTGTGCAACTGTACCCTCAGCAATGGTCACAAGATGTCACAAAAAAAAAAAAAAAAAACCTGAACAGGTTCTTAGGAAAAATGTGACAATGGTCACTCCTCTCAACTTCCCCTGCATAATGAGACGCTCATAAACGTGAGCATTACCTAAGCCTTCAGTCACAAACCTCCACTCAGGTCATTGATCCACTCCTGACCCCCAGACCTCCTGGACTCATCTGGGATCTTCTCTCCTGCTGTGGTAAAATCATCTTTACTAATTCTACTTGTAATTCTAATAAATAGCTCGATTTATCTTTGTTTATTTTTGTGTTTATTTTGTATTATTCATACGATGAGTTGAACAGCAGATCATTCATTAACCCACCGGCTGGGAAATGCAATAATAATTTAAGATTTTTTTTTTCCAAAATAATTTTAGACTATGTGATGTAAATTGTGACTTACTGTAACATTAGTTCCGTGCTCAGAGAAAATCACAGTTTTATGTCCTGAGATAGTGGTGTTTTGTTCTAGACTTTGTCACTATGTGATTTTATTCCATTGGCACAGACGGATAATCAATTAGATGTTTAATTTTATACATGTTTCCTATACCCCCATAATGTATTACGAATGCGTAAAAAAGCAAAACTGTCAATACATTCAAACATGCGATAACTACAGAAATTCAAGATGTGAGTTTTTCTTGTTCGTTTTAGTCATTCTGTAAAAACTTGTTCAGTGTTTCATATCTACATTTTGATGTTATAACATTACATTTTATGGCTTGCTTAATTTGGATTTGAATCCATAACAATACAATAAATGATCCATACCCTTTTGTGATAGGGAAACCAAGCTATATTTTCAATATCACTAGACAAACGTTCAATCAAAATGTTTTGTCAAAAAAAATCTGGCTTACATTTGCCAAATTCAGAATCTTTAATAAATATTTCCATTTAGATTTTCAGAGACAATCTTTTATATAAAACAAAGAATTATTTTCACAGTTTTGACAAGTAATTCCTATTCAGTGTAATGGTACAGTTCTTTTTTTCCCCAATGGTGGTATGTTCAGCCAATTTCTCTTTACATAGGGGTATCTAACTTACAGGACCATATGCAAAACTAATAACATGAAAAAAACAAGGCTATGGGTTATGCACAAATTTAGGTCAAATATGAAAAATATTTAACCCATTTTAAGCCCAACTGGTCATGAAAATGTGTATTTAAAATTTGGGGACCCACATCATATAGATCAATCACAGCCAATGATATAGATTCTCTTTGCTGGATTAAGATACTCAGAGCAAACGGTGTTTTCATGCTAGCCACATTTAGCTGCCATCAACTAGAAACAAACTTACAATAAATCACATTTATAGGGATGGAAAAAGGTCTTAACCATGAGTCTGAGCATTGCTGGAGGCATGGAAAATTATTACACATGTAGGCCACCAATCTTCGCTTTTTAGGTAACCAGAAAAAGCAGAGAACAGTGTTCTTCATTGTTACCTCTGAGTGACACATTCAAGTGTTACATAAAGCAGCATTTCCCAAACCTCTCCTAAAGGACCCCTTGTCCTGCATGTTTTAGATCTCTCCCTGCTTCAACCCTGCTAGAGCAGGGAGAGATCTAAAACATGCAGGACAAGGGGTCCTCCAGGAGAGGGTTAGGAAACGCCGACAAAGAATACTGCAAAAATGTACCATGTTCCTCAACACTAAGAACAAAGTGCATTCTGGGTACATTGAGGCCTCATTGACAGACCAGTATCATGCTTATCTGGGGTGCACAAACCTTTTCCTGGAGAGGACAAGTTAAGAAAAACCACAACTTCCTTAAGTGATTTTTTTTCCTGGCACTTTGCTTTGTTGAGAACAGCCCTGATCACCTGTGACCCACAAAAGAGTAAAATAAGAGCTTTGCAGAGTCAGAATTGAGAAGAGCTAATTACAGTGGTTTGGAAAGCAGAACTGGGCGTACCCAGTTCACCAAAGTGGGTAATTTAGGCTTAAAGTCCTGGGAGCTCTCCATTTGTGCTGGGTTTTGTAGCATCCAATAAATCATTAACCATCCAATTTAATTAATTAAAGCAAATGAAAGCTTGTTCCCATGTTTACTTTTTCCACTGATATTTACAATGTAGGTTTGGCTCATTACCATTTGATTTGTTTCAGAATTGGTGGTTTTTCACTGGAAAATGCTTAGTTTCACAAACCATGTGCCTGTATAGCAATTAGTGCAATTCCAATTTCCTGATCAATAAAACATTAGTTTTTATAAAGGAGTTTCCACAAGAGCACACTACAGAACATTGCATGCTTTCATTTTCTGAGACTTGATCCAACTAATTTGTAAGTCCCTGAATTAACACTGGCAATTAATTGTTCTTGGCTTACACAGGTATTTCAGACAGAATGTGGCCTCAGAGGGCACAGCCTTGTAAATGGCTACTTCAAACTATTGTTCAATTACTGGCTCGTTTCACTTGGGGAAATAGCCAATTTGGCTGGAAGGAAAACAAACATACACAGAATGGCCCCAGGACAGAGATCTAAAACCCCTGTGGTAATCCTATCTGTGAACTCAATGCCTCACTCTCCATCCTTAATGACAGCCCTGTTAGTCATTAGGAGTACAAATCCAATGTGAATGATGACCCATGCTCCCTGCAATGAATGCTTTTTAGCTCTCGGTCAGTTGTCTCATCCCTAGGGTTATCGCTTCTGTGCAGAATGAAATTTGGTCCACCAGCTTGCCGTGCCAATGGTCATTTCAGTTCACAAACAGTGCTAACATCCATTTATGTATAATAATAATAATAATAATAATAATAATAATAATAATCCTTCAGCATTTTTGTGTTAAATCATGCCCATATAATGCATACATTTGGTGGCTGCTGTGGGCAAGTTGTGATCCTCAAACAAAATAAATCACTTGTTTTACTCAATTTAGTGTCATCCACAGTATTCTGTGAAGAAGGGGAAAAAAAGATCATAATCTCTGCTGCCAGAAATGCCTATGGGCCTCAATTGTCTTTGGGGTAAATTTACTTTTGTAAGAGTTTTAAACAAAGCACAGATCATTTTAATTACATCTCTAGTGGCTCTACCTTTCATCAAATATGTAATCAGTCACAAGGGTAAGTAAACAGCACTTATATACAGATTAGTTACATGCATTACATGGGAGTAAGCATTAAGTCACCACCATACCTGAGTTAAGGTCAGACTGATTCTGTAAACTGTTCAATTGCTTGCATTGCAAGCTTTCTGCTCTATGACTATTTTATCTCCTGGTGGAGGATGGGTTTTTTTGCTTTTGATAAAATATTGCATAGGTGTCTTTTTTCTTTTATACTTTTTACCCTTTTTTGCGCCCCCATTTTTGGAATTGCCAATTGCATATTAGACTCGTCTCACCACAGCTACCTCTGCAGGAGCTCTGGATAGCAAATGCAATCCTCCAATACATACATCTACAGCAGCTATTTTTTCCCACTGTGTTAACTGACATCAGAGCAGCTGACGGTTGCCTGAGAGCAGTGGCACAGGGAAAAGCGAGCCCTACTTTGGTGGAAAAAAGCTGATTTGTTCCACAGCTGTGGGCTCCCAGTCACCTTCATTTGATTACAAGGCTGACTTGAACCCTGGCCACAGCACTTAGACCGCACTTGGAATGGACGCCTTAGATTGAATAACTTGTACTGAAAACTAGTTGTCTCATTTCTACCAATATTCTTTGTACAAGGTTCCATTTATTACAACATGAAATAAAATGGATGACGTTAGAAGAGCGGATTTTTTCCAGGGAGTGTAAATTGTTTTGTTGTTGCAATATTTTGTAGAAAACTAACCGCGCTACCTCTTCTGTCAAATAAATCTACCCTCCAGGTTGTGCTGTGCCAGAGGACTCCAGTTTAGCATGGCACAGGAAAACCAGACCGGGGTGAAGGAGTTTGTCATCGTCGGCTTCCCAGGACTCCGCCCCGAGTACTACGGCCTGGCCTCAGCTGTGATGTTCCTTGTCTATTTCTGCACTTTGGTTGGAAATGTGTTATTTCTTTTCCTGTTGTTCAAGGAGCGCAGTCTGCACAAACCCATGTACTGTATCATTTTAAACCTCGTCATATCTGACATACTCTTCAGCACCACCACTCTGCCAAAGATCATCGCCAGGTATTGGTTTGATGCAGGAGCCATTTCATTCACTGCCTGCTTTGTGCAGATGTATTTTGTGCACTATTTCGGAACAGTGAATTCCTATGTACTATTGATAATGGCTTTAGATCGATACGTAGCAATATGTTACCCTCTCAGATACCCTACGATCATCAAAAACTCCACTATTCTTATCCTGAGCATCACGGCTTGGGTGGTAGCAAAAGCGTGTCCCCTGATGATGGTTATTAGGGCATATCCTCTGCCTTACTGCGCATCGAACGCAATCGTTCAGTGTTACTGCGACCACATCGCAATCACAGTACTGGCGTGCACAGACAGGACCCCTTACGGTTTCCCGGCCTTCATTTTTGCTATGGTCGTACTACTGGTGCCTCTTGCTTTCATCGTTTTTTCTTACTGCGCCATCATTGTTGCGGTCCTTAAAATCGCCAGCACCCAAAGCCGCCTCAAAACTCTGTCCACCTGCAGCGCCCAGCTGATCATCATCGCCCTCTACTTCCTCCCTCGGTGCTTCGTCTATCTGGCCAGCAACGTGGGCATCACCTTCAGCACCGATCTGCGCATTGCCATCATCATGCTGTACAGTCTGCTCCCCCCGATGATCAACCCGCTCATATACTGCCTGAGGACTGCGGAGGTTAAACAGAGTTTGATCAAAAGATTCAGAGGACAAAAGGTGGACATACAAAGAACCAACATCTCCGCTCTTTGCCACTAAACCTATCTTTTTCCATCCTCCATATTATTTTTGGCCACTTAGATTATTGGATAAAGCCCTTCTGACTATTACAGACCATCTGGAATTTAAATATATTGTAATATTCTGAGAAATACATTGTTCAGCACAACAGTACATTGGGAAAATAATTCAAATAAATGAATGCAAATCAGAAATATATTGTAGTACACCAAAAAGTGCAAATATTTTAAATACATTTTAAATGTATATTCCCTAAAATGTATTTTCAATGTATCTTTCTGTATGGGAAAATCCAGACTGAGCAAGTCCCTGTAAAAGCTCCTAAGCTCTGGAAAAGTCTGCCTGAAGAAAATCAGACAAACTGAAATCCACTTATTCTTTTTAATCCCTTTTGAAAACCTGTTGTTTAAAGATTGCTTTGAACACTTACAAATAGTAGAATACTGTATCAGAGGTGGAAATGTTGATATTTTGTACATTTAGAGCAAATGTGAAGGAACCTTCCACGTTTCTTATGGGAAGTTTCCTTTGATTTGATTTGCACATGATTTGGGGGAGTGAGTATCAGGGCACCCCTCATCTGAGCTTGCAGAGAGTGTTGAAAGGACTGGACAGCAGGTTGGAGGAGGAAAGGGTGCACAGGAGTACAGTTAAAAAAAAACAAAAAAAAAAAAAAAAAAACAACACACATTTACAATTAAAAAAAAAAAACCAACGTTTTGAATCTCCCTCACCATTGGTCCCAAAAGAGTCACTGGGAACTTTTCCAGTTTTTATTCTTGGCTTTGGCCTTTGTCCTGGTGGATTTGAATTTTTTTTTTTTTTTTTTTTTTTTAGCAGAACTAAAGAGCTACCTGAGCCAGAGAGTGATGGAGCAGGAAACCAGTTCCTGCAGCCAGTCAAGGCAGTTTCTCAAGGACAAATCAACACTGTCAATCATGTCCCTCTGGAAGCTCAACCGTAAAAAATACCTGCAACTTCGAACTAAGACACAGTTGCTTTGGCTGTAATTTTATCATGAATTGCTAAGACAAGCTTTGTTGTTCTCAATTGGGTGACCATGTCTTTTCAATATTTTACAACTTGTTAGTGCATTTTCATACAGCAACACAAAGCTATGTTGCACCCTGAATAAAGCAGTGTTCTTTATAACTACTTTTTACTGCCCTGGTGATTATAAAACCAAATGATCTCTAAAACAAACCTGCACAGACAAGTTGAACAGATCCCAATCTGTTCAGACTGTAAACATGATTGAATTGTGTGTAATATTATGGTTACACTGTAAATTTTATGAAACTGTAAATATTAAATATAAATATTAAACTGTATTCACTGCATGTGTCTGTGCCTCATTGTGTTCCTTGCTGCTTTGGTACCCCAGCACGATGTTTGCATGTCATATGAATAAAAAGGCTGTCTGTGCCACAGTTCTACGATTGCTATTTTTTCCTCAGTGGAAAACTGCTGCTCTTTACGTGTCAGTGGTGACACATTCTTGCCCATGATTGCATTGATCAGGTTTGTTATTTATTTTATGGGAAACACAAAGCTTTTGGAATGAGATACTGTAAAAACAAAAATTACACTGCACGCGGTTCAGTGGTGACTACAGCAAACCTCCACTTGTTTCTCTGATGCAACATGTTTTTGTGAGCTGCCCCCACACCCCCCACACCCCACCCCCCACTTGTAATACCTGGCAGGTTTTTTTCCCCCCCTTTTCCTTCATAACCCATGTGAATACATGCAAGTTCGCTCTGTCATAATAAAATGACACAAGGTAAGGTTTATTATCAGGAGTACTAGATATAACTGCAGCTAGTATTACATGATGTCTTATCTACTCCAGTGGGTGCATGAAACATTTTTTTTGAAATTGCAGTGAGTTTGAAATGCATAATTTCACAGTTCTCTGAGCATAAACTCTCAGTTACCCTTTAAAAAGAGAAGCCTGTTCCTACTCTACTGTCAAACATATGTGATATATTCAGGACAGCCTCCACATAAGGATACAGAAGATACAATCTAGGCATCCCCACAAATACAGAGATCTGTCTATATGTGTGTATGCATTAGATTGTGCACCTGTGGACTGCTGTGCTCACCTGTAGACTAATGAGGTGGCAGGTGTATGTGATGGTGCATGATGATGTGGAGACAGCAGGGATGGCTTGGCTGTGTGATGTTAGGTCACAGACACACAATCAGCACATCCAAGATCCCCCCTCTGTCAGCTGCAGTTGGAGTCAGCATTGCAGCTGGTTAGTGCATGGTTAGTCTGTATCCTCACATTTAGTCTGAACCCTGGCTGGACTGAGCGCTGTCCCCCTCAGCAGGATAAGGTCCAAGATGAGCAGCTGGAGGCCCGCCTCTGGGGTCGGTGGGCGAGTTCACTTGGTCAAATTTCCCCATTTACAGGCTACGTCTTATGCACAGATTTGTGGGGGACGCACCATCAGGAGGAGCAGTGGATTGGCATATATCGAGGGCTATAACTGTGTGGTGAAAACTCATACAGTCGCACTTGCTAAGGGGGGGACACTGTTAAACGCCAATGTGATAGGAGCAGGATGAACCCAAGCGTAGAGACTGCTGGAGACACAAGGGGTTTTGTTAAAAAAATAAGAATAATAATAAAATTAAGTTTACTGCACTCAGGTGATACAAAACAGGCTTGGTGCAAGAGTGCATGCGCTCACACACACAACTGAGAAAATAAAGGAACAAAAGGAAAGGGCTTAAAAAACAAACACAGGCGTAACCAATAACTCATTAACCCAGGTAAAAGACATTAACTAAATGAGCCATGGAACACAGGGTGTTATGTGGCCATCTGGTGGCCAATCCAGGAAGCAACAGTTATATTCCTGACAGCCAGGGTACTGTGGAACTCAAAAAAAAAAGTCAAAGAACAAAATATGAGCAAAAAGCATTCAACATTTTTTTCTAGGTGGAAAATTACTGATATGGAAAATGAAGGAAACAAATGATTATGCTCCTAGTTTTCTTACACTCCTGCCTTAAACACAGATCAAAAAAAGACTTACTGCCAGCTACATTAAAATGGTAAATACATACCACCAAAGTGGATTTGAGCATGGTAGCAGCGATCAATATGTGTTCTTCTCTGAGATCAAGGACCTATTATTCAAGCTTTGTTTGGAAAATCAATACTTAAATGCCTGTTCCCTGACTTCACAGCCTTGCCCAGAATTAAACTGCACTGTGAGTTTACAGTGCATTTCTAAATTTGTAATCAAAACAGTACAACAGTAGAACTTATTTAATTAGCTCCTCCTCCAAACTGAGTTATTAAGGAGCTCTTTGCATTCTCACAGGGTCTGGGAAACATGCAAGCATGCAAGTTCTCCTAAATACCTTTCCCTCTATTTGCCTCTCAAAATACAAAATAAAAAGCTTTTTTCTCTTTTCCTTTCTTCACTGCAATTTATATGAGACACGTGTAAATGAAAATTAAATTTCTCTTTCCACAAAAACACCACCAACCTCTGATAAGGCACTTGAAATACTCCTGGCCTTGGCAAAGGTATACCTGAGATGTCCTTGTAAATTTGACAAAAACCGTGAGCATGCTAAGAGGCAGTTGAAGCCAGGCTTTTGCAAACACAGCATACTGTGAAATATTGGTAAAAATCTACAGATACATTTCAGGTATCCAGTTCTGCTCCTGCTCCGTTTCCCAGTTAAACAGTGAATGAAAGGATCAGCCAGAGAGATTTTGCACCCTTGAATGAAACATAGTTTACACTCAGGAGCACTAACGTCAAAAGAGCAGCATGCCCTTAATAATGAATCAGAGGGTCACAATTTAATTTCAATTCCAAACGTTAATTGCGCTAATCTTGCTGAGAACGAAAGTTAATTATCCCTACACTGAAATTTAGCTTTGTTGTCCCCACCAAACAGCTTTAGCACTGTATAGTGCTCACAGGCCATTTAAAAGTAGAAAAACCTTAAATTACTGGTATTTCACATATGCTCTTATTCAGAAGGACTTAACATAGGTTACAATTTATTGTTACCCAGATATACAGTTGGATATTTACTGAGGTAATTGTGGGTTAAGTACCTTGCCCAAGGATACAACAACAGTGCCCCAGCGGGGAATTGAACCGCCAAGTCCTACTCCTTATCAATACTCCTTACCACTACGCTACAATGCTGCCCTTAATTATTCCTCCTGTGGTTCTTCTCTCTGTAGATGTCACTTTTTGCAATATGTAATCCTGACTGTTGAAGTAACAGGAATATAAATGAGCTTGTGTAACCAGATCAGCCTATGTTGCAGGAAGCCACATTACCTGAGCGAGTCATTACTGAGGTAGGCAGAGGTCTGATGCAAGGCTGAATTATGGATATGGATTCTAACAATGCTCTGCTAACATTGGTGTGTCTTTGCGTAGAGACCGATTGATTGGTTTCTTTTCTGTAAGTTTATCTGTGTTCCTGCTACTTGATCTTGAGTGTATTAATAACCACAACATCTGAAGAGTGATGTTCATGTATTAAAAGAACATGAACCTCACAATCAGTTCAGACCATGTAAAAGCCATTTTGTCATATCAATCCCCAGGTTGTGCAGTGCCAGAGAATTCCAGTTCAGCATGGAACAGGAAAACCAGACCGGGTTGAAGGAGTTTGTCATCGTCGGCTTCCCAGGACTCCTCCCCGAGTACTACGGCCTGGCCTCGGCTGTGATGTTCCTTGTCTATTTCTGCACTTTGGTTGGAAATGTGTTATTTCTTTTCCTGTTGTTCAAGGAGCGCAGTCTGCACAAACCCATGTACTATATCATTTTAAACCTCGTCATATCTGACATACTGTTCAGCACCACCACTCTGCCAAAGATCATCGCCAGGTATTGGTTTGATGCAGGAGCCATTTCATTCACTGCCTGCTTTGTGCAGATGTATTTTGTGCACTATTTCGGAACAGTGAACGCTGTCATATTACTATTAATGGCTGTAGATCGATATGTGGCAATATGTTACCCACTCAGATATCCCATGGTCATGACAAACTTCAATGTATGCATTCTCAGCGTCAGCACCTGGATAATTTCACAGGTTGGTCCACTTATGATGGTTATTAGGGCATATCCTCTGCCTTACTGCGCATCGAACGCAATCGTTCAGTGTTACTGCGACCACATCGCAATCACGGTACTGGCGTGCACAGACAGGACCCCTTACGGTTTCCCAGCCTTCATTCTTGCAATGTTCGCACTACTGGTGCCCCTCGGCTTAATTGTATTTTCTTACTGCGCCATCATTGTTGCGGTCCTTAAAATCGCCAGCACCCAAAGCCGCCTCAAAACTATGTCCACCTGCAGCGCCCAGCTGATCATCATCGCCCTCTACTTCCTCCCTCGGTGCTTCGTCTATCTGGCCAGCAACGTGGGCATCACCTTCAGCACCGATCTGCGCATTGCCATCATCATGCTTTACAGTCTGCTCCCCCCGATGATCAACCCGCTCATATACTGCCTGAGGACTGCGGAGGTTAAACAGAGTTTGATCAAAAGATTCAGAGGTGCAAATGTTGATATTGAGAAACCAGATGTGCCGGAGAACCAAAACTAAGGTGACAAAA
Source organism: Megalops cyprinoides (assembly GCF_013368585.1). NCBI lineage: Eukaryota > Metazoa > Chordata > Actinopteri > Elopiformes > Megalopidae > Megalops > Megalops cyprinoides. The sequence continues at coordinate 30,789,823 of NC_050591.1, read as the reverse complement.
TTCAAAATTAAAGTAAAAAAAAAAAACATGGCAAGCAAAACATCTAAGCTTGCATGTCAAAAGATGCACATCTTTCGAAGTAAGAAAAGCCTGAACATTCTTGTAAATTACAGATCACGGAACTATATTTCAGAGTGTTTGGTTGGGCGACTTTTTTCAAACCACCCTTGGGGGAGATGCCCCTCATTGCATTAGAAACATTAAGTTTGTTTAGTACCAATTTCCCACTGCATAAAAGCAGGCTTTTCTTGCATCTGCTTCATGTGGGAACAGCAGAACAAAAGACGTGTGATTCAGCCCCACATATGCGCAAAGTGCTATTATTTAGCAGCACCTGTTGCATGACTTACTGATGTTTAGTCAGAACTGCAGGAGTGCCTCTGCTCTGCACATATTCTCTTGGAAATGGAAAATGGGGGTCTGTTCTCAAAGCATTTGTATTGTTGGTTCCACGATTAAGAGGTTATTTTTATGATTTACATCATTTGTAAATTCTTTATATCCTTTATTCGCCTCATCTCAATTTTTTTCCAAAAATGCTGTCAGCAGCTTTTTTCTATACAATGCTGGGAAATTGTATTTTAAAATTAAAAAGGTCACAACCTAATAGATGTTAGATGTCTTATTACATAACTCTAGCTGTGTCTGCCAATTAACTAGTGCGCTTATCAAACTGTCTTGAGAGTTGAGACAAACTGTTCAGATAGGGCTGATGCCTTTTATGTTCTGAAAATGTTCACCTACAAACCAATGCCAATCCTGTTTCTTTTTGTAGCTGTATTACCTTCCTGTCATTTTTTAAATAGTTACACTGAACTTCCACTGTCTGTCTTGTCTTTGAAAAAAAAAAAAGTACAGAAAGAAAATGTAAAAGAAAAAGTTCATTTAAGTTTATTTTTACCAGTCTAACACCCATTTAAACTTGAAACATTGAAGTGTAGCGTGTGTGCATTGCATTGAATTCGTATTTACTGCATACAAAATGAGATCAGCGCTTTTGCCAAAGGTCTACTCTACGTAGAGAGCGATTGAAGAAGGCTGGGAAAGTGGATGGCATGAGCTTTAGAATTAGACATTTGTACTTCATTCCTTATTTCTACTGAAAGGTAACCACTTATTTGACTTAATTACAAATGTGTGATCTCTTTCGTTCCATTTTACCGCTGGATTATTCGAATAATAGACGGCAAAACATCCACAGGAATTCTAAATTCACAACTGCATTACAAATACCCCCGAGGTTACATAAAATTCCCTATTACTCGCGGGACCGACCAAAACTAAAGCGGCCAAAATATGTTTCGAGTCAAATAAAAAGATCTTATCGACAGTGGAGAGTACGAGGTGGGTTCGCGATAACAGTCTTGAGAGACGTAAGCTAACTTGTGTTGAGGACAAGGTGACATAGACGGCCGAACGCCAAAGGAACAAAATAAAGAAAGGGGAAGTCCGGGCCTCCCTGCAATAGGAAGTCGGACCCGGGATCTCCCCCACCTGCCAAGAATCCCCTAAAACATTAAATAAACCGCGAAAAGGTCGCCGCTCAGCCGGTTCACCAGTTACTCATACAGACACAAGCATATTTTAAAGAATTTAAAGAACGTAAACAACAGCAAGGCGAAAGAAACATTCCGCTGCCCCCGACCGCGCGGTATGACCACAGCCGACGGTAGAATGAGAGCCACCAAACCCCGCGCCAGACGTAGTTTATTGATTGTAATACAGCTGAATCGAATCTACCTTAATGAGGAAGACGGAGGCGTGGGGACCTTCTACTTCTACACATTGTTGGAAGTTGTAGCACTGATACTACAAAAAAAAAAAAAAAAAAAAAAAAAAAAAAAACATGATACAGAAGCTCTAAATTCTGAAGGCTTCCAAACACCACAAGATATCAAGATATAAGCAGACAGCAGGAAATTATGGCTCATTGTTTGAAATTTGAGTTAAAACTAATATAAACTTGTAACTGCAGTTTAGCAAATGAGCTTAAACTTTTTCATTTGGAATGTACTGACCATGTTTTAGGTACATTGTGTTAGAAGCAGAAGCGATAGTAGTAATTGTGCTAGTACAAGCAGTGGCGGTAGTAGTGGTTATTCTTCTAGTAGATGTAGTAGCAACTGTTAGTCATTGTGGTCACTGCCCTAAACAGGTGTCCTTAAAGGGACTTACACTTGTTTTTTACACTCATTAAAGCACTGTAAGAGTTATTGACTCTCAGCAAAACTACAATGGCAAAAATAAATGAGATATACACAACTTTAAAGTCAACAGAAGACATGATTTCATTCTTCTCAGCTGTAGTGATTTATAATCATGTGTGCAGCCTTGAATTGCATTACATTGTTATGGCCACAAGATGGTGCCTAAGTCAAATTTTGTGTGTGCTTGTCATGCTCTCAGTTTTGGCTACCGAACTGAAGATGATGCCTTTCATTTTGTAAAATGGACAGATATTGCAGCATTTTATGTATATATATCTTGTGTACATATAAGTTTAATGATGCTGTCAGCACTACATAGTCTGTGCACACACTTCAGACAAGATAGCAACCACATAAAACAACATACTTTTTCTTTTCGGGTATTCCCAGGTTATGCTCTTGTAATTCTCAAAGATTGCTTTGTAAGGAATTATTTATGTACTCTAGGGTATGGAGTATTTTACATACTTAATTGCTGACTTGTTTCCTTCATAAATTAAAAGCAAACAAACACTTGGTTTCTCTTGACTGTGCATGAGCTTGTGATATAGATCTTGATCTAAATGTGTCTAGGGGAATTTCTTATTTGTGTTCTTCTTGCATGATGCTTTATGGACCTTGTTGGCTTCACAGCTCCCCACTTTAGGGATTTAATGGTACCCCAGGCTTTTCAAATCTGTGTTCATCAGCATTGTCATGATATGAGCACACTTTTTTGACACAATAATATATGAACCAGGTGGTATTGAAAATATAACAATCAACTGTGTTATAGTTTAATGTACTCTTGAGGCACAGCAACAGGGTAGCTGTTCACATCACACATATATGACATTATTAATCATCATAGGAATCTTGCATAAACTTTTTCATATTGTATTTTTTGTTTACCTTTGCTCCTGTTATTGTATTCTCTGACAAGAACTATATATCACATTGCATCACAGATGATTTCTCTTTTACCCTTTAATTCTTGTTTAGAATAAGCCAAGAGGATCATCAAAGCATTCACATCTGCAAGTGAAGGACAGGATTCCGTGCCATTTCTCCCAAATGTGGCCCAAGAAACATTTTCACTGCAAATGAATACAAAATGATCCCTTAATAAACAATGACCCTGCTTAGGTCCAACTGTATCTCAGCTCATATTTCCAGAAGTAGAATCTTAACACAAGCTGTGACAGGAGAATCACTGACTTTCTCTGTATCGTTGCAGTGTGTCGCAGGCATGTCTGCCGTTGCAAAATCGAGGGTGCGGAGATGTCACAACGCGCACAAGCATTCTGTTGTTTTGGCAGCCGTGTCAGTGTGGCTGGCTGGAGCAGTGACGAGATTCCATCTACCCCCGATATAGGAATCCTGTCTACGCTTCCTGATTTGTCGGTTTCTGCATAGAGATCAGTGATGTAGAATGTAGTTGCTGGGAGAGCCAAGCCTTTGCCTCCACTTCATAAGCCGCCATCTGCTAGGCACAGAGGTCAGCAGAGGGAGTGGGGACTGGAAGGGGGGGGGTTACATAATAACTGACGCGTCATGTTCCGGCAGCATGTTCAGACAGCGTGCCTAGTGCTGGTGTGAGTGCTAAGGGGGCAGCAGGCCAGCCTTTGTTCCCGTCAGGTCATCAGCAGGTCATCTAGAATTAGAACTCTCAGAACTAGAACTATAACTCTCAAATCTCCTCTGTTCACGTGTTCCAAAAAAATCCAGGTCTCTCTCAACAGCAGGGGTAAAATACAGATAAAAAAAAAAAAAAAAACTTTTGCAATGGAGCCAAGAGGGTTGAGATTTTATTGTCATAATATTTATTTTATTGCTTACATTGTCATTTCATTAATTAATCGCTTTGCTGACAATCCAAGCCTAAGCAGTGCTTGTATATTTCAGAATATTGTAGAACTGGACATTTACTGGGGTCATTCGGATTATGTCACCACCCAAGCACTGAAGCTATAAACCCCTGGCTTTGGGTGTTCAGATTGTTACTCCGGATAATTGAACAGATTACCTATTAACCCAAGCCATTATTACAACCAAATTGCTATCTTGTGGCAGCAATGTTGTATAATGGTAAGGGAACTGGACTCGTAACCAGAATATTGCAACGGTCAAATCCTGAGTGGGGGTCTGCTTTTGTACACTTGAACTGCCTTTGTGAAATACTCAAGCTTACACATACATGCCATATGTACATGTAATTTATGCAAGCCTGTCTGCATCAGTGCAAATCCCAAATACTGTCACACGTCAGGAACACCCCCCACACACACACTTAGAATGCAAATGCGAATGTGTAAATTGCATTGGAATATATTTGTCTTGAGTAGGAGCTTCAAATGTGATAGGAACTTCCCCACTTTTTTTTTTAATCCATTCTAGCTGAGTGGAGACAGACCGCATTATGCTCTTTGAAGTGAGAGAACACATGGGATATTCACAAACAACAAGGGGCAGGAAAGTCCTTGCGAGATGATCATGAATGAACCAGTGGAGTGAGAACAAACACGCTGAAATCCACCCGAGGAGATGCATCAACATACACTTGCTTTTTTTATTTAGAGTGACTGTGGGTTCCACAAAGAGGAAGCCTTTCCAATTCATAAGCTAGAACAACGACTGCTTTGTACAGTACATGGGATATGTGACAACAGAGCCCTAGGCTGCGTTAATGGAGCCCCTGTCTGGCCACTTGAATTTAAGTACAGCTTGCCATCATGATTTTAGCACTCTGAATGACATTTTCTTCAGTTTCCTGTCAAAAATGAAAGAATTGTTTCCTTTTTTTTTTTTTTAAACCCCTGACACTGAGTGCATGTGCTTGGCTGTAACAGCACCCGCCGTTTCTGTGACTGCCGTGATTAGCCGTCTGTGACTGTGACAGATTGTGGCTTAAAGCAGGGAGGGGTCGTCACTTACTCATGGCCCTGTTCAGAACAACACCCTTCTGCTCCAGTTAGACTAAAACCCGCCAGCCTGTTTTCCCTGTATTCAGGCTAGGGTGACATGACGTCAGCACATCACTGGCCGCTATTTCCTATTTCAGAGACAAAACACGATAATAGTCAGGTGTACGACTTTAAAGAGGCTTAAAAAAGGAATTGTACGGGTGGGGGGGGGGGGGGGGGGGGGGGGTTCTTGTTTAATAACCCCACTGTGAGTCCTGCAAGAACATTTACCAGACACTGTTCTCTATGGGGAAATAAACATTTGACAGGTGACTCTGGTGGAGTGACATCCGTCCAGTACTCTTTGAAGATTACCAAACTTCATTCCACGAGGCAACTTTTCTACAGCTCTCCCCTAAAGAACTACTGTGAAGGTGAAGTGTCATTTTGCTTGGGGACATTCCTCTCAAGTACTCTTTCTTCTCCTTATAAGACAGTAGCCACCTTTTCTGAGGTGTAATTCAGCAGGCGAAGGAGAATACCTATCTCATCTTGCCACCAAGAGCATAGACCTAGTTTCACTCAAAGCCAAAAACAGTGACATATTTTCTCATCAATTCTTTCCAACCAGTACACAGTGTCTGTTTTGATTTGATTGTTCTTAAAATGCCATTCACCTTCTCAAGATGAAGTCAATTTTTAATTTGGTACTGGCACATTTGACTTACTACTTGACCCTGTTGGATGTTTTTTGAAACCATTCAACAACTCAGTGAAGAAAATCACTCAGTAAAGAATCCACAAAGTAGTACACTTTAATATTATTTTATTTACTTAACAGAATTATTTCTATTTTTATTTAAAGAAAAAGCAGTGCTATATACAATCAGTTTGAAAACTGCTCTGAATCTTGATCAATATGAACAATATTCTCAAAGACCTATTCTGCCTTATAATGCATTTCATTAAAGCAATAACCACATAATAAGTGATTATATTAAATTACTGGATGAGCAGTTAAAAGAAAAACAAAAATTAAGGAAATAAAATAAAGCAACAAGAGTTAATTGTTATGGTGTGCCATTTCCGGGACAAGATGATGTCATTGTGTGAAGGTTTCAGCTGCTGATACACTATCTACAGAGACCATCCTACACTAAACACCAATATATTTCAGTAATATCTTCTGTCATGGATGTATGTACGTCTGCAGATAAGATTCCTTTTTAAATATATTCTACACATTTTCTTAAGAACTCCATTCCCTCTGGGAAAGTATTAAAAAAAAAATGAAACTTTTTTTTACAGATTAAGATGAAAGAGTTCATGCTTCGGTGTCGTGCAAATTGATTAAGCCAAAATAAAATATATATATATAGACAGATTCTTCAAAAAGGAAAAAAATCTCAGTTCACCTCCTCTGGCTTGGATTGCAGGCACTAATATCAGCAATACTCTTAAAAAGGGAAAGGAAGTGTAGAAGATATCTATGTTTGTTTTTTTTTTTTTTTTTTTTAAACGAAGGTGTGATGATAACCATTCTGCACAGTGGTACAAAACACTGGGCGATTAAGGTACAGTACGCATACTGACTGTCAAAACACAGTCACAACGCAATGGACAGAAATGCTATGGACATTTGTTTGGTGTTCTTTAACACGCAATGAAGACTACAGTGACATAATAAAGTCTAAGGCTAGGATATGCACCAGTGGCATTACTGTTGGAATTAGACCATAATTTACACTTTTGGAATGCAAATGGAAAAAAGTCAAATCCTTGTTGATTGTATTCAGACTATAGGCACATTGATAATTGGTCTTATAATGCTCAAAATATTGATAGTAGCAAAGCTTAGAAGCGTAATTCTGTCAGTGGATAAATGATCCATTATGGAGCACAGGAGGGTTGAGTATGTAACACCAGAGCCCCTTAACTTCAGACCACACGCACTGTATCACCAAAAGGTTTAGTGATGGAATATGTGGTAAAATTCAACCCAGCCTAACTTCTGTGTTATCCAAGTCATCCACCTTCAACATGTACAGAAGACCTAAATCTCTGAAAAAAAAGAACTACAGGATTAACAAGATCGTCAGGTAATGTACAAGCCTCTTCAATGGAGTTCAACAAATATATTCCTGTTTATGAAGACTTCAGAGAAACCGTAATCATTACACTGTGCAATAAGCAAAAATACTGCCCTTCTCATGTGCAAACTGTCTGCTCTACCAGGGTCAACACAATGTTTAAATGCAACAGTCAACCTGCATTCAAGGTTAATAAGAAGGAAGTCCGATACTGAGGTATGAAACGTAAAAATATGATGATCCAGTTCAGAGCAACATTTTTTCAGGCTTCTTAAAAACAAACTGCTTCTACTGGTCCTCAAAGCAAAGTTAAGTGTCTGTTTCAGCAGCATGAAAGACAAAGACTATATTACATCATGGTTAGAGGAGATAACTTGATGTATTTACAGGATCACACAGCAGTTGCTTTCTCCGGTCTTTTCGCGGTTCCTCTGACCTGTAGGAGAACACAGAGTCAGAGATGAGATGGCTGTACAGAACTGTCTGTAGATCAACAAAAGATCAAAGCATGCTCACAGCATTGTTCAAAAAGCATAGCCGCGCACTCGCGAACACACCCACACACATACATTTATGACTGACAACCATTATCCAGCAAAACTTCACATTCAACAGAGAATAAACATGTGCAACCTAAATTATTCAGCATGTTTACATTCAAAAAAATGGAGTGACTACACATTAATGGTTAAATGCACCTCACTGCTCTTGCTGAAACAAACAGAACAGACTATAAAGATTCCATGAATAAATCTTTATGAGCGCATACCAGAAAAAAAGAATATGAAATCACAGAGTTACCTTGAGAATTTGGCTCTGGCAATGTCTCTCTGGCAACTAAATGCATCACTGTAGTCTTGCCAAGGGGAAGTTTTAGTGCTGTAGGCAGCAGACATAGACTTATTTTAGTATTACAGGGCAAACCATACAAATATATTTGGACCACAGCAATGACATTTTCAGTAAACTGGCAGCCACTTCTATCACAAACTACTGTAAGCTCGTAATAGTCCACTAAACTATTGCTCAACTTACACGGCTTTTCAGATGATTATATAAGCCAAATAATATTCTCATAAACTTGCTTTGTTGAGAAATACTGTTGAGCTTTATGTGTGGTTCTGTACTGCTAACAGCTTTATAGATACAAGTTCAACTTTAGTCCATATACCCTAATATTAGCAAGAAAACTGGTCTGTCAACACTGGCTGTGTCTGACCGATTTTAGACAGTATATGTTACCCACGTGACTGTGTTCCCAAACTCAAAACATGTTTACTCTTTCTCCATTCACACGTTCTTAATCTATATATGAAAAACCAAAGGTGGCAGTGTTTTTGGTGGTTTATGAATATAGTCACTGAATAAGGTCAGTTGTCCATGAGATCATATGATTAATTTAACCTCACATATCAATCAAGTCCTTTGTGATTTTTTTTTTTTTTTTTTTACAGCCAACAACACTGAGGAGTCTATCTCTACGCAGTTTTGCCTGGAATAAAACTGAGGTTCCCATATCACATGCGCAGCTTGGACTTTCACGTGAATAATGGGAAAAAAAAGATGCCGTTACTATAAGGGGGTTATGTCATTCCTGATGACCTCCATTTTTTCAAATGGGTCGAAACTTCAGTCTTTCAAGTTTGCAACCACACTGGCAGTCCAGATAAAGCGGCCAGCTCATCAGCCAATAAGGAACAAGGCTGGAAGTGTACCTTGGACACAGCCAGGCACCATAAACGCCTCCAAAAAGCTGCTCAAAATACTGCCCATAGCAACAATGTGCAGATTTATTACACCATTTGGTTTTACGCCCAACTACTGTTTGTTTTTTGAAGAATATTCATACTGAAGTGGCAGGGTGAATCTTTTTTTTTTCTTCTTGCCTGGAGGAGCATGAAACCACATTTAAAGACCTTGGCTCTTTGACACTGCCCCAGAGATATGACTCCTCTGGATCCTCCGATGAACAGTAGAAGTTGGTGTGTTGTTTCTCATGGTTCTTGATCTTCATTTAACAAAGCACTGTTTGTCATACAGGTGTGACAGTGCGTAAATATATATGTAAGAAGCACAGGCAGAATGGGATTGTTGTGTTTTTTTTTTTAAACCATCTGAGATCATGAACCTCGTGGCTCCCTGTAAGTAATTAACTATTATCTGTCCCAGCTTCCATTTATAGCCAGGACTCTCTTTACCACTTCCTGGTTATCTCAGAACTTGCTGAAGTTCTACGATCTGGGAGCACAGAGTCTGGCTTCCAATGGCAAGTTCCAGAATCTAGGAACACAGAGTCCAGCCTCCACTGGGCAGTTCTAGAATCAAGAGGGCAGAGTCAGGTCTCCATTGGAAAGGTCCTGGAGATGACCTGGCTTTCATCATCCAAAACAAACCCAACCTGTGTAACAACTAATCACTAAAGTGTCTTCCTATTGCCCACGCATTTCCTGTCTCACGTATGCATCTCTTCTAAGATGGCACGGGGCCACTCTGCTTGGACTGCCCTCTATTATCAGGGCAACTACTCATTACTCCTTTAAGCTTCACTTTGGCTTGGATGCAAGTTTACACCCATCTCAATATGCACTTACGGCAGTGCTTCTCTTTCCTGCTCAGAGCGTATTAGGTAACCCTGCTCTATTTCCTGCCCACGTGTGCTGCCTGTGGAATTTCTCAGTGTTCCAGGAGCTGCATTGAAATGCACATAAGGGTGGTGCTAACAGTAAATAAAACCTATGCAAACCATCGGCTTTCGTTTCACCCCTGTACGGTCACATGACTTGGCGAATGTGGTGCTCAGAGAACAGCCCCATCCCTGGGGGGGGGGGGGGGGGGGGGGGCGGGGCGATGAACAGGACACACCTCCTAGCGTCACGTTGCCGTGCAGGAACCTCCCCTGGTAGATAAGCCTCAGGATGTTGGGGCTGCTGACCTGCTCTGCGTCCCAGTCTGTGGAGATGGAAAAACACAGGAGGCTCACTGCACCACAGCCGCACCCGCGCAGTAGAATTCCACGCATCACGCACCTGCCTCCATTCTGAATTCCAATTCTAAACAGGCTCTGCCTATCATTATCAGCGGAAACAATCAGCTCTAAAGGATCACTCCACTCACAATCTATAATTAAGTATGTCATGTATTATGTATCATATATTTCAAATTCTGAATGGAGTGGTTCTGCATAAAGGGAGAGTCAAAGTATCATGGATCTTATCTATTTAATAATTTGTAAATTATTCAGTGTCTCTATGAACAAAATTTTGGGTGATGGGAGAACTGATCAAACTACATTATAATCCAACGCTGACATGTGTTGACAGCCTTCTTGTGGGAAGCAAAGGAGGCATTTTATTTTACAAAAACATATCTTTATTCAGTTTCCCACATGTGCCTGACACTGTAAGACAGTTCTCAGCATTGTGGACCAACAGGCACCCCTACATGGCAAGCTCACTGCAGTGATATTTCACAATTACAGTAACGTCAGAGTTACATTTATAATGACAGGCCATAATGCAGGGGAAAGTGATGGACAAGAACTGAATAGCTCAGCTGTGTTGCCCGCTTCTGTCTGCCCATGTTCAACAACAAGGCTTCAAAAGAGCCAGGAAATGACCAAGCCCAGAGAGCTGCTACTCTGATGGGAAGCATTCTGATCAGCTCCCCTTCTCACCACAAGAGAATGAAGGCCGCGTGGCTCTATACTCCCAGACAGACCTGTAGTACAGAAGTTATTTCACAGCCTGGAAAGCGTTGCCCTATTTCAGTCTGACCTCCTACATCAAAGATGATACTCAGGACTCAGCCTCAGCTCACTGCTTATCTGCAGTAGGATAATGTTTCTGAGCTGTGGTCCAATCACAAAGGCTAAATTTCACCCATTTCTGCCCAGAGGAAGGTGTAACTGAAAGGACAATAATCTTGTGTAAAATAATAACAGTGGGGAGAAGGTGACCAAATGGTAACAGCATGACCTTGGCCAGACAAAGGTGTCTTGACATGTTATGTCTGTGGAGCAACAAGGTACAACTGATCTCTGCCTCAGGAATTTTAGATTTAAAACGGCTTGCTGAAACCTGTTCAAAGCAGAATGGAGGGGAATTTAATCTAATTAATCTAATTAATTGAATCTAATTTTACCTAAATTTGAGTAATTAAACAACAAGTATGACCTTTTTCCACAAACTCATGATAATGTGCAAGATGCAAGATCCAGTCGACAAAAATGATCTGTGTATGAATCGTAAAAATTTGTTCACTCACCCATTGGCCAGTTATCATACACATGTTTGGCGATGTCGGCAGCAGAGTCATTGGGAGAGAACAGGAACTCTTTTGTCTTTCCACTCACCAAGATCAGCCTCAAGTTTATCTGAAACACAATAATGAGAGCAGACATGGTCAGACCTAAGGCTGCTGTTATCACATACAAGGCCAGTTTAGAGGAAAGACAGAATTTTCCCCCATGTGTTACTCCGAGAATTTCAGAAAAATGAGCCAAGGGTGACAACATCACTTGGGGGGACATATGCTTTTTTGATGCCATAGCAATTCATTTCTTTTAATTCGCATGTCAGCATCTTTAATGTTACGTCTAGCCTTGAAGTACAGAGAAGAAACATACACACACACACACACATAATGACACTCTTCAGCCTCCTCGAGTCTCCTAAATCAAGTGAAGTGTAATTATTTTTAATCTGTTTTGGATATCCATATGGATCAGCCTCAGTGCCAGTGAGGAAAAGAGCAACCCTCAGGGGGACCACTTAAGAAAGTGATTACAGTGCACTCCAGGCAAGGAAAACAAAGCCTTAAGTGCACATACTGTAACTGGAAAGAGCTCTCCGCGCCGCCCACTCCTTCTGTTTCGCTGCCAACGCTTCTATTTATCCAGTTTCACACAAGGTCCACGCTGAAGCCCTTCATGTTTATTCAAATCAGATTCGCAGAAAGCCTCAGAGAGGATGCTGGGATTGAAGGTCAGGGCGAGAGACCACGTCGTTGGCGTGAGGGCTCTCCTTCACTCGGGGCATGAAACACTGTGTCCAGCGGAGCCAAAAATTACAGCAATTTCATTCAGACGGTCGATAAACGGTAAACCACTCACTGTGCTTTCATAAGGCACTTTACTGTTGGGCATGAATGTGAATCGCAGCCGGTTCGCCAACAAGGCCTCCATTAATGTCTCTGTGGTCTAACAGTCTGCTTTTGTACTTCTTAAGTATATAGAAATTGTACAAAACTGCTTTGATTTCCAACTGAGCAGGCATGGAACACATGTGGCCCTTTCATGCACACAGTAGCTTATCGTATCTTGTTGAATAAGGACTGAAGCAGAAAAACATACAAATGGTTCTAATACCAGTCTGCTGGACAAAGCACAACCCCTCTTCATATAGATTACAGCCATAGGGAAAGTAGGACAGGGAGAGACACTGCCTCCTGTTTCCAACTCTAGGGTAGCACTGTCTCAGAGAATCTTTTTATCAAACACAGTAACCCTCACAGACACATACCCTCTATTCTCTCCTCTGTCCCCCTCCCTCTCGTTCTCTATATTTACACAGTGATCAATCGATTTATATATCGCGACGGCTATATCACCCAACCCTAGTTTTCACTCTTAATGATCAAGATGCTGACCTTGACCTGCAGCATTTCAACCACAAATCAACCCTCACAGACGCATACCCTCTCTTCTCTCCTCTCTCTCCCCCTCCCTCTCGCTCTCTCACATACACACCTCTCTCTCTCTCTCCTTCCTTTCTTCAAGGCAAGTTTCGCCCTCTTCTCCATCACTCTGAATATAAATGAGTCTTCGCTTTGAGGCAGAGTAAAGGGAATCAATTCAATTATCATTTCACTGCGTAAACAAACCAGGAGCAGGCGGCCACATCAATGCCGGGGGGGAAGAAAAAAAAAAAAAACCAAACACAAAATAAGACGGGACGCTAATCTTAGCATAGCATGCTGTGCACGCAAATGGAAAAGATGACATCTGGTGGGAAAGCACTTAGGATTTGCACAGGAAGGAACCTCTTCAAGGACACATGAAAACCTGGGAGGAACCCATTAGCACATGGTTTTCACTCTTAATGATCAAGATGCTGACCTTGAGCTGCATCATTTCAAGCACAAATCACATGTGATTTAAGCACATAGGTACAAATGTTTAAATCATGCACACACATAAAGCGGTACACCACATGTCTAACGGATGTGTTCTTTTTATGCAAACAGAATTAAAAAATACAGTATTACAATTTAACATTAGAATAGTATTAAACCAGTTGACCTACATGACTCCATGTTCAGATGACCCAATATGATGATAATATAATACATTATATTAAACCAAACTATGTAGCGTTGACATTTACACAGTGCAATGTTAACTTCACTCCCAGATGTAAATTGTGAATACCGTATTTGCTGTGTCACAGTATGTGGTCGCAATGTGTTGTGTGTTCTTTTTTCAAAGGAATGCTGAGCAGTCTCAAAACCAAATGTGCAATTTTAGTACATTACAGTGAATGTTATGGAGTAATTATGGTTACTGTATTTTCTCCAATAAACATCTACCCAGCACAATTAAACTCCTCAGAGACCAACATTCAATGAGCTTTTCTTATCCCGAGCCATTTGACATGTATAATCATGCCAATGGTTGTTTGTTGCTTTGTTTTATTGTTATTATCACTTGGCCTGTTTTTCGGTTCATTTATCCCTGTCATTATGCTCTCAAAATCTGAAAATGAAATTTCAGTACGACTAACGTTACTTCATAATGTTACTTTGGTCTGCATCCTTTTTAGGTAAGCTTCAGGTATTCTTCAATGTTTGTATTTTCCAGAGCAATCACAGGGACTGCTCATAGAAACGGCCCATCTGAAATGCCACAGGCCAGTAGTCTGCAATAGCATTTACAGCTTGTCAACACTGAGGTGCCCATGCAAGACAAGTCTCCAATGCACACGCTGCAGGATTTAAAAAGCCAGCTTTGTGCTCTGAAACTGTCAGCGGGAAAGTTAAAAGAAATGTGATCCAAAGAGATGTAACACTCTACTGGGTGACATAAATGTTCCGAAATTCCTTATCTTGCAACTGCAGAACAGAAGAGCTTGGATTAGTGTAACACAATATGCAAGTATACAGAGAAAAAGACTGAAAGTGAAAATGAATGAATAATTGTGACAGATGGATTGTCTTGTTTTTTTATTACCTCCAAAATCTGGAAATCCAATTAGCAATTCATAAATAATTTTAATTTAGAAAGTTAGCAAATTAGTCAAACGATTGGTCCATTGTGAATACACACAACTAATTTCTTTGCAGAAGAGGAGAGACTTGTGACTGTGATATGGCACACTGCAACCGTGATACGGAGGAGATGCGAGTTTCTTCCACAAAAATGCCAGCTTGCATGCTGCTGCAAAAACACCACCGAACAATCGCACAGATGGAACATTTTACCATATGGCACAGTTCGCTAGATCTTAATAACAGATTTATTTTCATGTTTTAAGTAAATAGGCATGTATGTTACGAAATGAATAATGTGGCTGTTCTTTTTCACAGCAATTAAGAAGCACCTTTGGAAAAAAAACAAAGCAGAACTGTCGATTCAGAGGGCAGCCAGATCAAATGCCCATCTGCCGCATGTCTTCTTCTCCGTTTTCCTCCGCAACGCCTACTTAAAATACAACACAGACCCGGTGTCACGGGGCTCTGAAAATGCAATGCATTCCTCGTCTGTTATAGCTCAAGGTGTGAAAATTTGCGGAATACAGATGGGTTTCTCCGCAGGTTCTCTCTGATGTGTGACAGTTGGGTGAGATCTGCGGCAGGGGGAGAGTAGTTTGATGTGCTCAGCCAGCCACTCGCCAGCCCTGGCACATCTCCTCTCAAACAGTCGCCACCTCCCACCAGACACCCAGACAAAAGGGTGCGTTAAAATGTGACTATGAGTGCAAACCCCAGAATATCTGATGATCAATTCTTCCGCTTTGCTGCATATGGAGCAAAACCATTCACAACCCACGGCAGGATTCAAGAATAACACCCACCAGCCCACAAATGTGGGCATGTTTTCTCTTTGGCAGCCGGGTCAAACTCACTCTGGCTGGTGATTTTGAGTCAAAAATGGAAAAAAAAAAAGATCATTGCCTAGAATGTCTGTCAAAAACCCTTGTAAACTGTAAGATGCCCAGGTACGTGCCCCTTTCCATCTGGTTTCTACTGTTTTTTTTTTTAGTACAAATCAATTGTTGTAAAACCTAACGTCGGTCATCTGTATACAATCTCCGGTTGCCCAACCACCATATGAGATGGAGAGAATGGCAAGAATTTTCCTAGAATTGTCATAGTCTGTTTTCTTTTTAAAAAGATAATAGTCTATCAGTAACATTCTAAGACTGTGTACAGGTCATTAGTATTTTCAGTCCCTTTAGCTGTCCATGCCTAAAGGAAGATGTCTGGGTATATGATAGCTGCAGCTGTGCCCACTTATACTGTCTCTGGTGAGTAACAGACAAGCTGGAATCTGATCTTTGTGAGGGGTGAGACGAAAAGAGTTCAGTCTGTTCTCAGTAGCACAATTATAACTTTTTCTTATTGAAATAATCCATCCAACATATAGATGGTTTTAGAAAATGCAAAGATTAGCCAACTGCCAGAATATTCAAGCTGATAACGAATACCAATATCATCATACTTTTCTCCTAATTAGACCGGGGATATTTGAAGTTCTTGAGGATTTTGATTCAGTCTCTTGAAGACCTCAGCTCTTATAATGAGGCTTAAGACTTGCAGACCTCAGAAATGTATAATAATTGCTATGCTAATTTTCTGAAAATCGATGGCAAAAACGGATTTGCATACAGTATATGACCCCTAGCAATATGACGAGTGAGGGCAAGTCTTAATCACGACAAAGAACAAGGAAAAGTATTGCAAGGTTGTAACTTTTTGCAAAATTAAATTCACAATAAATTCACTTCACCATTTTTCCAATGGATGTTGGATAATTTCAGCACCCGCCTCCTCAAACACACACACACACACACACACACACATTCCCAAAGTGTACCACCTACCATGGTTATGCATGGCAGCCATTTTTTACCAGAACACTCAAACAACATCAGTTGTGTTGGGCAGAGAGTAAATTACATAGCCAAGGTACTAACATATTGCCAAATGACCAGGAAGAGTCTGAACTGTAAAGGCCAAGCTTTTAAAGCCTGTTTTTATTTGTCCAGAACTGTATGTTTCAATTGATACCAAAGATAATAAAGCTCAGAAGGAAAAATTAATTATTTTGTAACAAGCAAAATACTGCAACCCTAATCTCGACAACCTAAGATCCCAGTTTTAAATACATCCTTGTACAAGCAATATTGACCTGATCCACTAGAGCGTCTAAACATTCCTTACACCATTAACATTTAACAGCTAGACAGCCATTAATAGTTAACCAAACACCAAAATATCTGTTACCATCTCTAGACTACTCTGTGTAACACTGTCCCCAGGGGACAGCCAAAGACACATACACTCTCACACCTCTGTCCTTCCTTAGATGGAAAAAGGATGGGAAATCACAGTGCTGTAAGTCTTAATTTCACCCTGTTATGTGTCAAGTCGCACGTCCAATTATTCACCAGCTGTGCACAGCAGCCACGATGCATCCTGTCCTGAATCCAGTCATCTGAGGCTTAAGTATTCCCATTTTCACCCAGCAGCAAAAGCGGCCTTCAAATGATCTCCAACAACAACAAAAAAAAAAAAAAAACGGTGCTTACAGGCTACATGTGCGCATGTGTTAATGTTACCAATCCAAAAGTCTGCATTTTTTGACCATAATCAGCAATTGCTTGTATGTTTTTTTTCTTAGCATACCCAGAGGTTTGTGACAGTTAGTGTCATTTAGCCTGGGCTATGTGGGGTTGTAAAACCTGTAAACGCTGACAAAGTTTGCTCAGACACATGCTGAAGTGCATATACAAAGTATGACCTTGGCTGAGCTTTTGTTTGGTTTTCACTGTCAGACTTTTCAACAGAATCACTCAACGTCCTGCAGCAATTTGATTATCATAAAGTTATATAATATGGAGTCCAGTGATCCCGAGTACTGTACAATGTGCGTTCTGAGAATTGTAGTTCAAAACAAAAACAACCTCACTTGAGGTAGCAAAATTTCAGTTTTTTGCCAATGTGAAATCAAAGGGTATACCTTGTTTTATATCTAAGGGTCAAAATCAAATTACAAATTTGAAAGGCCTCATGATTTAAGCCTCGTCTTTCAGCAGTGATGAGGACAGAACAAGAAATCCCTACTCCAGGCTAATTGGCCTACGTATCAACAATGGTGAAAATTATACTGAGAAAAAAATAACCATTTCCTGCATCTCTCTGCTCTGTACTGAAGTCCCAGAAACATTACCTTGTTTTTGTGCATGCAAGGCTGTTGTGAATTACCATAATGAAATGTAATGTAACATGACAAATGCACTCCTGAGGGGTGAGGCTGAATTTATTGGGAGCTGCTGTTAAATTACAACCCAATTCCGACTAAAACTGCTGCACTGCAATGTTCTTACAGAATAAGCCATTGTGTTCTGGGACGAAATCCAATTTAGGTGGGAAATCTAGGATTAGGTTTGCTGATGAAACTCTAATCAGGCTCCAGTGCTCTTGAAAAAAATATTTTAAAATGAAAAACATCTCTCTGAACACTGAAGATACTTCTTTCTTCAGTATCTCAAACCCAGAAAGATTCATATAGTATTCCCTGCAGCAACTACAGATATGAAAAAGCAACAGAAACACCAACAGAAAACAATTTACTAACCAGAATACATAGAATAGTGGGTGAAAATATGATCATGGCCTGTCTGAGGAAACCTTTCCATTCCAGTATTAAGGGGCAGCTAGGATAATGAAAACACTATTACATATAATTCAGAATTTAGTATATTCTTCACGCTAAATCCTTTTTTCACCTAATTTGGAACTGCTAATTGTACTACACAACCCTCGCCTCTCCACAACATCCTCCATGCTGAGCGCTGAGATGAGACAAAAGCAATCCTCCGATACGCTCGTAAGCCCCCAACGACTATCTTCACACGAGAAATTACACAGCACACAACAGTGGAGTCAGTGATGGGAGGAGGGGCGCAGCTCCGCTAACGGCACCCGAGTGAGGTCCCTCACGAGTCTCACGAGGGTTCGACAGTGGCGAGAAAAGGGGACGCTGACTGACGAAACTCACTCTACCTCAACAGAACAGAAGCAATGGTGTTCTGCCACTACGCTCTCTTGCTCTCCTTCAGGGAAAGAAACAGCTAAAACTCAAACCTGGGAAACTCAAGCTGCACAGAACAAGCACTTTATCCACTCAGGAGCCACTCAGGAGCATCAAAGATATGTGCTTATCATGCAGACCAGCACAGGCTAATGGCATTCATATTGTGTTCATCCTTTCAAAGGGTTTTGTTTTTAATCTGAACAGGAAAGAATTCCTAGCACTCGCATCTGGCTTCAAATTAAAATTATAGGTAATACAACCTGACCTGTCTGTGAAGCTCATACTGTCCCAAAACATGGAGATCTGTCTGCAGAGTGGACCAGACACAGAAACACACACACACACACACTCCATGCACAAACCCAGACCACCTTGCCACAACCTTCAAAACCGCCATCACAGCACGACCACAGGGATTCCACGGGTATCCACAGATCAATAGGCCGTTGCATGTTACAGCTTCATTTGAAGACATGAAGGCTTCAGTTCAGCCATGATTTCTATGTCTTTTTGTGATGTACATGTAGGATACATAAGCAGTGCCCTGAGATGACCGAGTTATGTTCCTCAGAGACCTCCTCTTCCTCTCACACAGTTCTATGCAGCATAATGTCCCGTCCCCATCACAGTCAAAAAGTACTGCGTGGGCCTTCACTCAGACAGGTGAACCATGCAATTGCAATGTGAGGAACAGGAAAAGAATGGCCTGTGAATTGCACATTCAGACTTGTTCACAAAAAAAAAAGGCTCTTGTGCTGAGGTTTACCAATAGGCAAAGAACTCAGCCAATTCTGTCAGCTGCAGTCACCTGATACACCTCCTTCCTCAACCACCTGATTGCACTGCAGCCATTAAAGTGTCAAACACATTGTACGGCAAAATTGTGAAGCTGCAGTACCTGTCACACTGCGCTACCTGAAAACAGCTGGAACTGTAGGAGGCACTACACCAATTCTAAAATCTGGGCATCTAAGCTGTGTCAGAGCCTCAATGTTGTTGCAATGTCTCCTCAAGTTAATGACCTTGTCCCATGCAAACTACAGTCATCTGAACAAATAAAAGTTTACATAATTTCCAAAGAGGCCTAGGGTGAGATTGCCATCATCTATGCATAACTTTTTTTTAGATAAAAATTAATACAGGATACGGAGAGTGAGCACAAAGCTCTAGGCCTCAAGGTGAGAGGATAAACAGGTAGTCAGTTTACAAGGAGATTTTGAGATCAGCGAATATTTTAGTGGAAAATACCAAGAAATATCTCACTGGAAACAGCTGATAACAAATTAATTATACGTTTCAGACAGTCAGTGCTGGCTGTGGGGAAAAAACTTCTATAATTGGGGACAGAACTGCAGTATAGTCCTGGCTTTGCAAATCACAAGGTACTCAAACTCTTCCACTGCTGACACATTCAGAGACAACCATCAGCATTCCCACAAGACAGGCTGATATTTGCAGGGTGTTCTGGGAAGGAAAGCGAGAAAATTATTTCCTCCATAAGAGGCTAGTAAGAACGTTCCCCTATTGACCTAACCCGGGCTGACACTACACTGCCGCGTGGTGACAGAAGGTAGAAGGCTGATGGTGAGTGATGGTGGCTCCTTCACCCTCAACAAGATCAATTAAAATAAACTGTACCAGGCAGTGTTTTCTGCTCACTAATTTTCCCAGGATGTAATTGCAGAAGTATGGAAAACCTGATTGATGGTACAAATTACAAGGGGGTCCCG
This sequence comes from Megalops cyprinoides, assembly GCF_013368585.1. Taxonomy (NCBI): domain Eukaryota; kingdom Metazoa; phylum Chordata; class Actinopteri; order Elopiformes; family Megalopidae; genus Megalops; species Megalops cyprinoides. The sequence continues at coordinate 30,769,600 of NC_050591.1, read as the reverse complement.
TATGTAATAACAATGTAAACATGATTCATTTCAAAGTCATCTGTGCTCTCTCTCTCTCTCGCTCTCGCTCTCCCTCCCTCGTGCTCTCTCAGATGCTTAATCGAGAAGGAATAATTGCATAATTTGAGACCGTCCATAGCAGAAAGGAGGCTTTTATTCCCTCTGCTCTTAGTGACTTCAGACACTGATGAAAGGCCTGAAATAGGGCCTGGCTGAGAACGAGACACACAGGCACTCTCTGCTGGGAAGAAGAGCGGCGTGTGCGTGTTCCACACTGGATGGACAATAATATACAGCCCTGGGAAAGCACAGAGACTGTGGGAGGCCCACGACTCTTATGCACTACCGACCTCAGGGCTCCACCAGGTCCACCGCGTGGGCGGTGAGTCTCACATCCACACATTGTCCCTCTCCTTCCCATTTTGTATGATGAAAGATGAGCTCTGTTTAAACTTGAAAAGGTTGTATGTGTGGGGTGGGTGGGGGTGGCTTGTTTTTTATTTCCCTGGAACTAGGATTTTTTTTTTTTTTTACATCCCCTTTATGAATCTTTAAACATCAGCTGCATTACCGTAAAACTACCAATTAGTAGCCTGGGCATGTTCGGTACAAAAAAAACCCTTGTTCCTTTTCACGGTGCTTATTGGAGCCAAATGTTTACAGTATCAGTTTGTGAAGAGAGAGCTCCCTTTAACCTCACTAAAACTGTACATATTGTAACTAACAAGCAAGATGAAAAAAATTAAGTAATAATCACAATTTATAAAACACCAGCTAATGTGTCTACAGAGAATAATAAGAAAGAGGGATCACTCACCTGTTCATCCAAAAAGAAGACAGAATACACTTTGGTCATTTAGACAGACAAGAGTGAGTAAAAATTTATCAGTTTGTTTGAGAAACAGTCAGTGCTGTAACAAAAAAAAACACAGCAACAAGCTCACGAAATCCAATTTCTGACAGGGGATTGATGACCACAGAGCTAACATTTTTCAGCCAACTTTAAGACATTTGGCCCAAGTTAGCCGGCTATTTATGTTACTTAGCTAAGCAATACACAGAGATAACACTACCATTTCTGATGGAGAAGGCAGCTAGCACAGGCTGTTCATTAGCAAGTAGAGGAGAGATTAACTACAATTGCAGACACTGCAGCAGTCTTGGTCTGAACAGTTCGTTCTTCACGTTCTCAGAGCGAATTTCTAAATCAGCTGTCATCCGTAGTCTAGGCTGTGTGTTTTCCAGGGCATCTTTATCAAAGATAATTTGCAGACCCTGACCTACGATACCATCGTTGGGTCTGTATGTGTCCACCTTAAGGCACAACAGGGTTTTGCATTATACTGAATAAGCACACACCCAGGCCATAGGCCCATGTGTTACACTGTAATAATGCACAGTTAGAACCCATACTCAGCTAATCGGGAAAGCAATTTCTCAACCAGTTTTATAACTGGCAGTTATACGAGACCGGCTCTTATTGGAAACAAGCATCTAAAGGACGTTCTAATGATCACCGTTTTTCATAGATTAAATTACACTGTATATTCTGTGAATAATTCCACAAGGGGTATTTTATTGTTCTGTGCTTGGACTGTGGTATCAAATACTGATATTAGAGGAATATTCGAGGAATTGGTTTAATATAACAATGCATAGAGGGCCATTACACAGTGCTTATCTTATATTAGAGACCACTGTGCTGCCTGGGCACATTCCTTTGTCCTGAAAGACTTCCTCTTGATTTCAAATGGAAGACACTTGTTTTATGAGCCGGCTGCTTTCCATTTCCTCCTCAGATGGACTCATATTTTAATATTCCAGCCATGGGCTACAGCTGAAACAATGTTGCTGAACAGTACATCGATCAACCGTTAAGACCCGCTCAAAATGGATGACGGGTCTGCCCGGAGGGGTGGGGGGGGGGGGGGGGGGGGGGGGGGAGAAAACAATGGCTTCACCAGATCATTAAAGCAAGAAAGCGCCGGTGTTTAAATAATTCAGGCGATTCTTTCCACTATCGAAGTAATGAAAGAGGACATTTTCCCTTTTCAATTCAATTGACCTCGGGTTCGATTAACCTGTAAAGAGTGAAGACGGGGGAAATTATTTACAGTGCGAGTCTGAGGATCCGCACGTGCCGCAGTGTCTGAATGGAGTCTGACGGGCTAGAGAAGCGGGAGGGGCGGCCACAAAGCCGGCTGAGCCCGCACAAATGAGCGAGGGGTCTATCAGGGTCACAGCCCCAGGGAGACGGAGTGAGCTCCTGATTAATAAGGAAACACTGGCGTTTCCTCAGCCCCCCACGTTGCGAGGGACGGGGGTGGGGGGGGGTGTTGGCGCTCTTAAAAAGGGGTTTAAAAAGCTGGATCACGGCACCTTCACCCCCCCTGAGGGAGCCTCAATGGAGCCGTAAAGATCCTATGGGCTCAAAGGGAGGAGGGGAGGGGGAGGGGGCACATCAAAATACAGCTCTGATAATGCATTGAGACTAACGTGGCCACTTTACAAGCGCTTGTCTGGAGAGGAGACAATCTCAGACAAGCGATTATAGCATTTTATTATCCCTCTCTGTCAGATATCGCTCTCTTTTTCACCTGATTTTGCTCTCTCTTTCTCTCTCTCTCTCTCTCTCTCTCTCTTTCAAAAGCAGAACCAAACACCTCTTTCCCTGAAATCACCACACGCGCGCATTCTGTTTACCAAAGGGAGACGTTCGGAGAGAGAGACGGGGGCGGAGAGAGAGGGGGGCTTAGGGGACATGTGGCCGAGTTCTGACAAACTGAAATATTGTGGAAGTACCAGATGGCGTTGGGAAATTTTCAGGGCCGTTTCTTTCATCTGCTGCCCTCTTTCCTGCACTGTGACTTTTAAGTTGAGCACATTTGTCCAAAACATGCACTCCTCCACAGACCTCCGTGTTTGTTGGCTTTTTCAGTGCAAATCCAATTTACATTACTTATGCCCTCAGTAGATATCCTTTTCGAGACCATCTTATATTTTTCACACTTTCCATTTATTCATATAGATATTTAAAACATTCAAGTGACCTTAAAAGTTGTATCTTCCATGTCAAACTCTAAAATGCTAAATTGGTTTGCTGACTTCTGCACTTTCGACCTGCTCATCAGTCCAGTTTCCAGCTAGAAAATGCACACAGGCAAACATATCAAGGAAGCAGATATTATGACATATCTCTAGGTATGAATCTCTGTATGCCAACAGCGCACTACTGACTTTATTTTATCACCCTCTATAATTTCAAACCTGGATTGCTTCTCTCCTTCATCCACCTTGATAGGGGGCACAGCAGTAGTCCTGCCGAGTCCCTCTCTGTCTTCAAGAAATATCTGAAGACACAGCTCTTCCGTTCTCACCTGACCACCTGAAACACTACCACCTAACAGAATTTCTCATGCCTCAAAACTGTTTCCCTATTAAAAAAAGTAACCTAATGGTTTAATGCACTCGTTACCTCTACTAGCTAGCTTGTACCTTGTCTGGCCAACCACTGAAACCTGGTCATGCAGCGCTTCTAATATTGTTGGCTCCTTATGGTTTTTTGCTTGTGTTGTACTCTGACTCACCCGTAAGTTGCCAAATGAATCAATGTAAATGTAAATGTCAACTAAAGTGGCAACAGAAAAAAAAGCTTATAAATAGATGACAAAAGGGACAGAGGTCTGTCCACAACCAAAACTCTTCAGCAATGAGAAAGTCTGTCTCAAGCCCTATTTTACATGAAAAGGCAAAACATTTCAGACAGAGAAAGCTGTAGCACCTAGAGGAGACAACAAAGGTTTCAAGCGCACAGGGTTAAACATTCCACTAGTGAAGCAAGCTCAGGAATTGTTTTCTATGGGGAAAGCATTCCTACCTAGTACACAACAACGGATGTGGGTATTGGCTAAACAATTTGTATGCACAAAGCAATACACCAATATGAAAGTACTCCCATGCACGAAGCGCTGTTTTGTTCGTAAATATTCTCAAAATAAAGAATATTCTTAAAAGAACGACACCACTGGGGGGGGGGGGTTAAACACACAAGTCCCGGTTTGAGCAATGGCTTGCTAGGGTGTAATGGCAGCAGTTTTAGGTTAATATTCATGGGCATCGTGGGGCGCATGACGAATGTGTGCGTGACAGCGTGAACACAAAAGGGTGCACTACAGTCACGATTAAGCGTGATGGGCCCTTTACAGTTTTTTTTTTTTGGTACAATTCATCTCCATCTGCTCAGTGTGCATCTAACAATACTCCTTGCAGGGTCTCTGCAGAGAGGAGTGTGGGTGACTCCCGCTCCAAACCCAATCCCATTTCCAAATAAAGCCAGCTCGGTTGTGAGGCTTCCAACGGAGAAGCTGGGATAACCGGGACCACAATGGGGACAATGTGAATGGGGAAGGATCTCTGGTGTCTGGGCCACCCCTGCTGTGCCACCCTAAAATTAATATCGCTTTACGCAGCAAGATCAAGCCTGATTTACAAGAAGACATGCCACCAACAAAATGGGCAAGTCAAAAGTGGACGGGAGTCAAACTGGCTCCTGAGTAATACTTTTGTTCAGTCACCTCTCAGAATATCTCAGGTCATCAGTATATAGCCTATAAATATGAATCATTCCAATTCATAACCAATGTTTCAGACAGAGAGTTATCCTTTTTCACCAGTACCTGATTCCTTAAATGATGTGTATATTTAACAGGTATTGGATGCAGCACTGTTTAATCTTACACTGATGGTCTCTGAAGTATTACTGTTTTAACCATCACATACATGGACTTAAAATCCATTAAAATCCATTAAACAGTCTTTCAACATTGTCCTGTTATGTTTTTTGGGGAAAAAAGAGTAACCTGGGTAATAACAAAAAAGCATTATCCTCGAAGTCCCAGAGAAATTCTAGCAGAAAGCCAAGCCTGACCCATTAAAGAGCGCCTGGGGAACAATAAGTCTGAGTGAACAAAACCTTCACTGTCCGAGAAAAGGTGACGTGGAACAGAAACAATAAAACAGCAGACCACTTCCCATACCAAAAGTGTCATTTAGTGACATGTCCCAATATATGCTGCACCAAGAAATCAAATACAAGGAGTACATTTTTATGTGTAAAAATATATGCTACATAGACTATATTTTGTTGCAATCGTATATGCATAAAAATGTAATTGTGCATATGTACAATACACACTTCTGCAATATATTCTACAATGCATGCTTAAAAGGATTTCATTCATGCAAGTGGCAGTAATTTTTATGTATTTGTCATATTTTTGGTACCTTTTAGCCCATTTCAACATGTTCTTTCTGAAGGGGCACCATCTCATTTTAGCAATTGCACAGGGTATGATCTGGTACAAAATTAAACTTGCCAGATTGTCAGAAACTATAGAGAGAGACAGGTAGACAGATTGTTCTCCTAGAACTGGGTTTTTGGGCCACATGTGTGGTGATCATAACTAATTTAGGAAAAAGCTAAATGACTTACATTTTTTTTTTCAGGTCCAATTTATCCAAAGTGCTGTCTCACAAATTAGGTGACTGATGGTTTATAAGCCATTGGAAAGGTTCAGACACAGACTTGTGACTGGATGCATTTGTCCTCCGATTCCTCTCGAAGATCACAGGATGCAGAGCTCTCCTTTCTTCTCACCTCTTGCTACTAGCATACACTTTACTTGAGGTGTGGTTATGAGGGTATTTACAGTGAAAAGTGCCACATAACATTCTCATCAAGAAAGAGAAGACATTCTCTACATAACCTCTTTAGATGGGCGTTTGGACAGAGCCAAGGGGAGATGCACATTCTGAAACTATCAGCAGCACTGTCAAAACAATGTGCCTCTGAGTAGAGGAGAAATCATCCATCTGCACAATAATGCCCGAGAAGCAGTCGGTTGTGAAGCATGAAGCACCTGATGTGGGTCACCAAGGAGCACACACTTTATGACGTATGTAAGTCTAATTGGTACCTAACAAAAAACATGCAGCCGGTAATATAAGCCTTGCAATTACAAACTCTTGCATTATACCTTTCCACAACACACTGATGGGAAATAAATGAGAAGACATGCAACTCTAAAGCTTTTAAATCCAAAACCTATTTATTTGTTTAACTGGCAGTGAAAGATCAAAGATTCTCTCATTTGCATGGAACACTGATGTGAGAAACCTGTTCAGGGCTCCATCAGTTAGACGCCTTTCCCATGGCTTGCTCTTTTGATTATGAAAATAAGATAATCAAATATGAAAAACGTGCCATTTTCAATGACAATTTACAGCATTCCTGTGTTTTATATACGATCTGTGACTTGTTCCCTTCCCCCAGCTCAACATTTCCCAGCTGTTCTGGGACCACCCACCGACATGCTGACGTCTAGATTCCTGCTTCTCTTCTGGGGGCTCGCAACGCTGGGTAAGAAGAAAAAAAAAAAAGCAAGAGCTGGGATCTTTGTTTTAAAGAGGCTGATTCTAACAGAGATGTTTACTGAAATTATTAGTCGTGAAATGTATCCTTCTGGCTGCAGTTTCCCTGCTGAATTGCCCCTTAAGGGAACAATCTTATTCCCATCTTTATTGAACTTTGATGAGAATTTTGCAAAAGTGCTCCCTTGTTCCACGGCTGCTGCGGTTGCAGGGAAGTCAGCAATTTCTGACATCGACCCAGAACCTGTGTCTCTTCTGCAACAAAACGTCATAGATTCAAACGACTGTGTAGTACTCAACTCTGAATAAAACACAGTACACAGATTGGCAGATAACAGTGGTTGGAAATATGACTGATCTTGTTCATTTTGTTTGCATTTATAATTCCACACGGGCCTAATGAACTTTACTTTGAAATTTAAGAAATAAGTGTGTATGACGTGATTAAATTTCCCCAGCTTAAGTCATCACAGACTTGAATACAGACCTGACATTTTCATAGATGTAATTCCTTTTTATAGAATTCTGTTGCTATTATAACAGTGACCATGGCTGGCTTGTATATGATAGGGTTGAATAAACCATTTGAAGAGACTCACCACTATAAGCACAGTTCAATTATGTAACCAATTAAGTTCAATCATGTACATAATAAATTAGGGCTTCTTTTTAATTTTTTTCCCTGCTTTTACCACCTGACTTCATTAATTTGCTTCCCCCTAAGTAGCACTTAAACGGCGCAGCCTATTTTAACAATTGAGAAAGAAGAAAAATAAACTGCTACAGCTAGCAAATGCCTATGTGTATTATTCCTTCAGAAGGCAGCTATTATACAGTAGGGTGCAAATTACTGGAATAGACTGAGGACATCATATTTTGTTCATTTAAAATACAGTTCAAAGTGGTAACACCTAGATGTGGCTTCTCCTTTTTATGACTGCTGTGTACTTAGCACACTGAAGCAGCATTTTCAGCTCGTGTCCATCCTCTGTATTAGTAAGTAATTTTGCGTTTGTAGCACAGGAAACTCTGAGGTACGCGGGCGGCCAGAATTCAGAAGGTAAACAGGAAGAGCGCCGCTCCAGAAGAGCGAGGCTGAACAATGGCTGACCACCTATTCATCGTTTCACGTGTGAGACAATGTAACATGCAACCCAATGAAAGACTGGAGGTGGTATAAATATTTTAGCACTCTTGGTGGCGGAGACGAATAGAGCAAAAGGGAAGGGAGCATCATTCCTTCTTTTTCAACACAACACAAAACATGGAGATAATGTTCTGTCTCAATATATGGGCCTGTCACAGGAACATGGGCCTCCAATCCTTTTGTGTAGACAAGAGGGTTACACTAACCTGGCTGTACCTGGACTGTAGAACACTGGATTTGAACACAACCACAGTTTTACATCAATTGCGACATGGAAATGGCAAACACCATATTGGCGCTTTTACCAAGGTCCTTAACTTATCAATGCAAGTCATTAATCAAGTAATAAGCGATATCAATCTACAGCCTGACTGTCATTAACAATTTGTTATGCATGCAAGCAAGGATACTTTAATACATAAACAGAAATAAGTAACAAAACATTCATTAGTGCAGGGCAATGACAACTAACTAGTACTTCTGGCTTCTGATCATCTGGACATTGCTTGTTCACCAGTTTGCTACATAGTTGATCTGATTGCTAAACTAGATTTTAGTTTTCTTTTTTTTTTAGCTAGCTCTGCATTCAAGATGACATATTTTCATACATTAAAAAACACAATCCAGTTATAAGCAGTTAGATAAAACACTAGCGTACAGTACTAGTAAAACAAGTAACTAGTGTGATGTTCATGTTGGATATCTGATCTGATCATAGCTAGTAATTAGTTTTCACTCTGCAGCAGACTATTCATCTTCTTTACCTTCAATCCACTGTAATTATTACCATGTAATTACTGCCACACACACACATACACACACGTGCACACACGCACACATACACATGTGAGATATTTTGTTCGATTTACACTCAACACATTCTACTCTACCTTGCCTTTGTGGTCAAAGCAGCACTTTTCAGCTAGTACTAATTGAATTCCATGAATGATGAGTGCTCTTGGGGCAGTGGGCCAGAAGGCATACCCTTTCTGTTCTCTGAGACAGTACACAATCTTGTCTTTTGCAACGCACCTGTTAGCAGTGAGTAAACAGAGTAATATGCATTCATTAAAGTTTCTAATTCCATCAAAACACTTCAAAGTATTTTCTCCTTGTATGAGGATGCATGACAAATATATAAATATACGTCACTAATACTTTCAGAACACATAGGCCCTTTCTCCCTCTCCAAGCTGCTCTGGAGAGACATGCTTATGTGACATGAACGCCCCTCAAAAGGGCCTCTGCAGAACCCCAAAGCCACCCATGAGATCATACATGCATGCCCAACAGCTTTTTTGGCCAGTTCCACAAATGAGCTTCAACTCAATTCCTCCTCCAGAAACCTTCATTTAAATTTCATACGCAGTCAATCTCACAATTATTAGCTTGCTATTTTAAAAGTTTATTTTTAGTTCAACGTATAAAATTATGACAGTAGCTCATTTAACAGTTATGCCTGTATGTGATTTTCGTCCTTTCTGTCTCTTCATTTTGCTGTAGCTGTATTTCAAATTTTATATAGCTACAATACCGCTTATGTGTCAGAACACACTGTTCGTTTTTGTTAGAGCTGGCATATAAAAAAGTTTTCAAGTGTAGCAACTGACAGTTTCAGTAGGTGGCGCTACTTTCTAATTGAATTGAATTTATAATTACGTTCCTTTCACGGTGTTCAAATGAATAAAAATCCCAAAGATATCGATCCAGTTTCAATTTCGATCTCCCTGATCACATTTTGATTTGAAACTGAACACCGCATCTTTATATTTGGGATAGACTCCCAACCAACGACGAAATCTTATCGTTATCCAGTTAATGTATTCTGTCGTGCTCATCTAAAAGGTGACGGATGCATACAAATAGACGATCTAGTCCTTGGAGAATTCTCTATCAGGTACCCTCTCACTTCCGAGCATGCAAGCAAGTGGAGCTCATCTACCACACCGGAATGGCTTATCAGTCGGAAGCACCATCCGTTCTCCATCGATTTCCACGACAGGAACTCTCTGAATACCTTTCTTGCGTTTCAGTATTATACATACAGTTATGATCGAAACAACCAAAAGCTATGGGACCTAGGTAGCTATTGTTCAGCATCATGCTGCTATGCGTAAAAAAATTAAATATTGTTCATTAATGTATATAATACCTCCATGTGATTCACGTTGTGAAATCCTGTGCACTTCCTATATTTCAGGCGTTCAACATGATACATTAACGTTATAGATGTCCAGTCTAATAATGCTTGAGAGTGTATTTTCAAGTCCTTGTTTCAACATAACGTAGGCTACCTTCTGCAGTAGTTACATCTAACTGGCAAAAGGAAAGACTCATTTTTACCGCAACCAAGAACACCGGTGACATTGGTTACATGTTGCTAACAATTCGCTAACGTTACAAAGCAAAGTGTCAAGTTTACCAGTGATATATAGGCAAAGTAAAAACGCGCTGCGATACAGCGGGCTACGTTTAACAAAAACAGTTGCATTCTTACCATATCGGATGGAATATTACTTGTCATCGTTGACTGTTATCCTTTGGTGCGTGACCTTCCAGGAGAAAATGGCAATCTTGCTTCTTCTTTTTCTGAAACAGTTCTTTAGCTAACTAGCAGCCAGCTAGCTAGCTAGCTAGAAATTCAGCAACGTTATTCGACAATCGCCAGCGAACATCCAAAAAATGTCCAGTTGTCGTTATTACTCCGTCCTCGGTACCAACAAGGGTAGATGTAGTAGTGCTAGAAATGTTTCCTTGCATTACACATTTCTTTGGCTTTCATTTAATGATGAAAACAACGAAAACTGTATTCTTAAATTAATCAGAAGTCACTCCTTCCACACCAAAAAAGAAAAATACTGTATTTTTTTAAAAGACTGGTGCTTATCTACGCCATAGGAAAACGGAACAGAAGATCCAGTAAACTTGCATAAAATCCGCAGTTTCTTTGAAGGTGCGCCACAAACACCAGTTCCCCTTAGCTGCGTCGGTGGTCCCAACACCTCTTTGCCATACCCTTGAAAGCAGAGTTTATTTTGTCATCTGTTTCACAAATTATATCCTCATCTGCTCCGTCCCCCCTGTCATCCTGTCTCAAACAAAAATGGCGTCGGCTCAGTGGAAAAAAAAAATCAAAAGGGGAAACCTTGGTTCGAGTTGGGAAAAAAAAAACATTATGTCATTTGATATGTAAATCAGTTCGCTCCGTAGGAGTTTAAGGGGTGGAGAGTTTGGGGATTTGCCTTTTTCACGAATGGACACTGTTTTGGTTTAGCCAATAGTTAAAGTAGAAATTTAACTCGTTAGTTAGTTAGCTTGCTAGGTTACTGCTACACAGCTGGCAACATTAGAAATATGCGAGTAATCTATCGCGCTTGCTAGGTAGATAGAAATGTTTATATCGGGAGTTGTGTATTTTGCGCAGGTAATTAAGTTTGATCAGTATCACAAGAATAAGTCTAGTATTCATCGGAAAAAATAATTTGACCGTTGCTCTTATAGGTGAATTAGTAGCTACATTTTTTTTTTTTTTTTTGCAAAGGGAGAGAGATAATTGTCAGTGTATAATAGTTAACTATTCAGCTATGATTCAAATAGACGGCAGTCTCAATGGAGTTTGAAAATTCACGCTATAGTAAAATATTGGATACATTATCGTTTGTTTATGCATCGGTTCAAGTAAACATTATAGTTTTAAACAGAGACTACTAAATTATCCAAAAGTTTTTTTTTTTTTTAATTTCCTTGGATGTTTCAGTAGCGACGCATAAGCTGTTATTCGGCCACAACAAAAAGGGAAATTTTGATTACCAGAGAAGCACCTAAAATGACTCGTAAAGTTTACTATTGACTCAAACCTTCTAGCAGCACATCGACGGGTCAGACAGATGAAGTACGAGATCATGGCTGCACCAATGTAAATGAAAATAAGTGACACAGACTATAGACATAGTCATGGTGTAGATAATATCGAAGAAATCAGGATTATAGTGTCCCATTTATCATAAAAAATGTTACGTGTTAAGTGATGCAGTTGGAGTATACCTAAATGATTCGCAACTGTTCTTCTTCTTATAAGAAAATTTTCTCTTTACCAAGATCCTCATGGAACGCAAACAATTTCCAAAGTGTCTACGTTCCTTTCATGCCAAGTTTTGTTTGTCAGAGAAAGTATAATACAAACACCGCAATTAGTGTTTCTTTCTTGCCAGTAACTAACGAACCGTGACGGCTCGGAAGACAGACCAAAGGCCCCATTAGCCTTTACATTCTGGCAGTTGGACAACCTGTGACACACAGCGGATGTCACACCGGGCAACGCAAACAAAACGGAGTTAAGAATTTCTTTTTTCAGAGCACGGACTCCAAACCGAAGAATACTAGATGACAGATACACCTCATAACAAGATCCGAGTTTTTACTCGGTACAATATACTTAGCTAATTATTGACAGTTTCAATGTCAGGAGGATTTCTGTAATTGTTTTTTTTTTTCTTTTTTTGATGGACTTTGGTCTTGTTTTGCAGGAGAAAGAAAGCGAGTTAAGATTTCACGTGATTTTTCTGATAAAAAAACGCACGTACATACATCAGTGAAGTGTTTAGTATTGTTTATCCCCATTCCCTGATTAAAAAATATATATATAACTGAAGAAAAATATAGAAAATCCCTTCTGCTTCTCAGTATAAACTACTAAACACAACAAAAATATTAATTCCAGGCGTTTGTTGTCATTTTGTAATGTAAAGATTAAACACGTGTTATGTTTTGTGTTTTATTACGCAATATTTTTTAGCTAATTTCCACAACTAGTGAACTAATAATGCCTTAAAAGTAATGAATGAATTAGCTTTTGCTTAGATCATCATTCAGAGACAAAGTTCAAAGTTCTCAGTTTAAATTTTCTTTTATACATTAATTTAGCTGAAACCTCAGTATTTGACTGTACGATGTCATAGACATAGACACTGTATACTTGTTTTGGGAAACAATGACTGTTAGGGGAAAAAAAAACCTTAGGCAAATTATCACAACCAGAAGGGAAGTTAATGATTCCTGAGAAATTTTCCTGACCTTTTCAATACATCACTGCAGAAACAATTCTCTTTCACAGAGTAGGTGTGCGGGGAAATCGTGGCCAACAGCTTCCTTACTTTAACCTCAGTGAGGTGCTTTTCAATTTTAATCCACTGTTTTTCCCAGAGTCAAGGCTCCCTTGTTTGGTGTTACTGGGTGGCAGCTTGCAAACATTTGTCATTTGCTCAAAAACTTAATTGTTTATTTCATTCAATGCATCAGTGTGGTCAAACCTGCTTGCCAAAAGTTTTGTTAAGTTTTTTTTTTTTCCTGCCAGTGGCATTCTTTGGCATTGGAGACCACTCTTCATGAGATGGTACATTATCATCTAGCAAGGTGTGATTTTTAAAGTGTCCTTATATGAGTGTGCAACCTTACAGAAGTCAACACCCTGTACTTTGTGGTATTCCCTTGATCCAGTTTCATTCACCCTTGCCATAGATGAGGGGTCCTTGTACAAAGCTGATCCAGCAAATATGAATTTAAGATGATCCTCTCAATCCTTTTTAGCCAGCTCTGTACCACTACACCACACTGCTCGTGAGAGGGACTGATTCAGAGGCCTCAGTCAAACTGGGTGATTGCTGTCAACCATCTCCCACGAGTCCAGCTCCACCTCACAGGCCAGGCCTCGCAAAGCCAGCAGCAGATGCATTCGATGACGACGGGTCGGTCGTTCCAGATTTTCTGACACATACCCCCAACCCTCCCTGCTAATTTTGCAGGTCCTTACCAAGTGTAGCACGACGCTGCTCGAGATTTAAAATGAAATGTGTTAAAAGTAGCAGCCAGTCCATCTCTGGAGAGAAATGATCCATCTGTGCGTGCGTGCGAGACCTTTCCAAACAGTCACTCTGTCAATGAGATATTAAACTGACAGGAATCCTTAGACAAAGGCTTTCTTAATACACCTGTATAACTTGTGCCAGATTAGACTCCATTAAGTTTGAGCAACAGAGGAGGAGGTCTTACAGAGGAGACCACACAAGCAGCCGAAAAGGCAGTGTGTGTTTACAGAACTTCCAAAGCACACTTTGGACCTTATTTGTGTCCCCCTGACAAGCCTGACCTCCAAAACAATGCCTGGAGATGAAATGAAACAGCAAGGATGAATCAGACTTCAAATGACTAACTAAGGTTGGCAGTACCCTCCTATTTATCCTCCCTGTAACCTCTATAACCCAGGAGCAAACAGGTTGGTGAAAACCAGTTATGCCATTATTGCAACAGAAAGTCTGTGTAAATGGAACAAAGAGACTTTATTTTCTGTTGTTAAAGTATGCATGTACAAACAAAAGTATTGCCCTCTTCTTTTTAATGTCAAAACAGAGCAGCACGGGAATGTAATTCAAGTAAAGCAGCTCTGCTGTCTGTTCTGTGACATGATTGCGGACTATTTTCAAAATGGCTTCCTCACTACATACATTTAAATTTTTACACTTTGTCATTTGTCAGACGCTCTTTTCCAGAGGGGTGTGGTGGAAGAAGCCCAAAGGAATGTTGAAACTGTTATTATGGAAGAGGTTACTCCTGTGAGTAATTAGACATTTAAAGAACATGTATAGTGTGCGTGCCATTGATGTGACAAAACATTACAATGTTGGACCCAGCAGTTCAAGGGCAAAGAGCAACATAAAAGAAACAATCTACCCGGTTCAATGGTGGCAAAACACTACTGACAGTCCATATGAAAAGAATGCCACATATAAATGTGTAATGTGTATATTGCGTACAGTTCCCATGATTTTCATTGTCCTTAAATTTTGAGATTAAGAAATGTTTCTAAAATATATGTCAGCTTGTGTTATCTATACTCAGGGCCATGGGTTTTCACAATGTATGTGTTTCTGCCTTGGAATATTTATATAATACGTAGATTAGTAGGACCTTTCTTTGTAAGCATAGGCATAACTTTGACAGAGGACAAATGGAGGATTAATCATCTTTATAGTTGTTTTAAAATTTTATTTTTCATTTTATTTTAAACACCTTATTTTTCAAATGTCAGTTCCTGCCTTTTTACAGCCGACGGGCTTCATTAAAATACTGCATTGCTAATAATGGAGTAATGAAATAATGGAAACTTCACAAGATAATGAGGATGAGTGGAAATGTTACAGTCAAATCTTCCATTCCCTCAGCAGAAATCTAACGAGTGCCCCTGCGGGTCTCCAGACACTAACATGAATCATTTTCTTTCCTTTTGCAGCTCTCTGTTGCTTCACACCTCCATTTACCCCTTTCCCACACTCATTGTTAGCTGTGTGTTTCAGCAGCATCTCACATATCTCGGTGTATTATCTGGAAATCCCAACCACACCCCAGTACGCGAATGTGCACTGAGGTGAACCTCAAACATTACTACATTATTTATTTTCTCAGCCAACCTGCTTGTCAAATACGTGACTTGCAACATCTTCGGTATGAATCATCTATTTATACAGCTTGATTGAAGCAATTCAGGTTAACTCAAGGGTATAACAGCTATATCATTCTCGTGATTCAGGGCTGTAGCCCTTTCCTGACAAACCCAAGATAACGTGTGTTTCCTCATGTTACTGTGGTGTTCATGCTCAACTCTGACCACGGCCAAAGGAATAATGGTCCACAAGGGTGTATCTCATACAGCTATCCACAAAGTGCTCTTTTGGCTGTGAGTAAACACCACTGTGTTATTAAAATGAACCACCCATGGCTTTACCTGAGTCAGCCTTCAAAATGGCTGACTCACCCCTCCAGGAGAGCAGAGAGTCCCTCTAAACGAGCCACAGTAACCCAGCTGATTAATCAGTTCACCTAACACACTTAACTCCCTGTAATCACATCAGCTGGGGAATAAAGCCCGTCCCTGCATCGGGGAGCACTGGAGTCAGCATCAAGCACCGTACAATCAGGGGTTTACACCGGCTGGGCTGGATGACCTCTGAGAGACGTGCGAGCCCAGCACAAACCAAACACTCATTAAACAAGCAGGGGCTCATCTCCTACTTATTATTTTTGAGCTCATGATTACAATCTTCATTCCAACCCAGGTTTCTGGGACTAAAAAAAAAAAGCTGACACTGGTTATTATGGGATGGTTGGATGCAGCTGTTGGCTGCGCAACTGTAAACAAGAGATGTGACACCCTTGAAAATATTGTGCGAAAAATAGTATCAGGAGAGGAAAAAAGGGAGAGGCATGCCATGACACCGTGCATTTACGCTCTTATTACAGTGTTTCTGCCAGAGGTAATTAAATCTGAGGCTCTGCTGTTTTATGAAGAGAAAAAGGTAGCAAGCAAGCAGCCTTGGTTGGCAGCTAACTGTTTTCATTATATTAAAGATGTCAATACCTTCATTCAGTAATCCGTTAGGGTATTCAGTTTAATGCCACTGGTAGTCTCTTTGTCTTCTTTTGTGTAAGACAAGATTGCATTGCATTTGTATGAAGTAATTATTTGGTTGTTTACCAAAGCCTGTATTGACATCGGGGGAGTCTAACTTGCTTTATACAATACATATTCCACTTTCCATGTACATCAGAGCACAAAGTAAATGAAATAAAAAATAAAAACAGGCATATAAAACTGGCAGGAGAGGAATTGTATTGGCAATAATCACTCAGAGGACAATAAACCACAAATCACAAAAAAATAAAATTTATGTTGTACATATTTCAAGACAACAACCATCTTGTTGATTAAGATGAAATATTGTCTAACCACCCAAATGATCACAAGAAACCCTTAGAGGGCATATTCTGTCCCTGGGCCTAATCATTTTTACATGCCAAACTACAAAAATATATTGCTTATTACTTTATTACAATAGAGCACTAGTGCATACCAGTGACAGCTGGTGGGCACAAAAGTAACTGCAGATCCACTCACAGGAAACTTAGAGAGTAAAACTTTGATCCCCATCCTCTCTTACAAAGAGAATATCATCTATTCACCCTTGCGACTCTATCCTGAGCCAATACAATATTCCATACATCTAAATGAAATAGTGATAAGACCTGACAAGACCACACGGAGATCATATTATTTCTTCTACCTCACTCTGCGAGTCAAAGTCACGCTGTAGTTCAATAGGCAGCCCAGCGATGTCCTCAAACACCTGGGCGTAGGTTTCAAAGTGCAGGCCCAGGTTCAGCATGTCCTCCCAATGCTGGGGGCCCCTGGGGGAGGTGCTGTCAGCTTCCCTCTGGCTCTCAGCAAGGGGGGCATCATCTTGGAGGGGAGTAGGGTCGTTACCGCTCGCCTTCTCCCCCCGCCTCGAGCTGTAGGTGGCCGACAAGGCTCGCTCACGGAGGTATCCCTGCTCACTGATGAACGACAACTCTCTCTCGTACCCATACTCCGAGCAGGTGAACGAGCTGTGTGTCTCGCTCTCCGAGCTGTCAGTCACTGCAGCAGAGTGGGCGTGTCCCAGACCGCGGGCAAGGGTGGCATCCTGCTGCTCCAGGGGTGCATTTAGTCTCCGCACCTCCTCTGCAGATAGGCCCAGGGGCGGGCCCACAAGGTCTGGAACCAGCATCCTCCTACTGAAAGGGTGGGGTGAAAATGAAGGCTCTTCCTCTAGCCCACAGTCATAACTGCATTGGCCTCTGTGTAGCCTTTCACAGCTGGAGTCTGCCATCTCCTGGGGGTGCTGTCTTTTGCTCTTGAGGGCGAATGGGTAAGATTCTTCCAAATCGCCCTGGGTTAAGCCCACTGAATTCCCCCTGTTGGTCCAGTCTTGAGGGGACGCTGCCCCCCTCAGGTGCTTCCCCCCACCCTTCACTACTGGCTCTTTCTTTGTCTTCGCGCCGTCATGCGGACCTCCAGTCCCCTCGAGCTCCACCGAACCAGCTTCGGAGCGAAAGACGCTGCAGGAGCTGTCTATCTCATAGTACTCCAGTTCGCTGTTTCCGGGGCCCGTCTGGAGGCTGGGTGGGCTGGCCTCACCAGAGCACGGCACAGGAGGCCCCACCGCCCCCCCATACCTCTGCTTCTCAGCTCTGATGACGTCAGGATCCCTGCCTCTCTCTTGCGGGCCGCCCCGCACCGGCGCGTCCTCACCGTCGCAGCGGAACGCCTTGTTGTCGGCGCCCTGCTTCGCCCTCGGCGGCAGCCTGCAGGCGTCCCTCCTCTTCGCACGGCGGGTCCTTGCACTCTGCACCCTGAGGAAGACGAGCAGGGCCAGGCAGATGGTGATGAAGGTCGCAGGAAGAACGACGCCGATGATCCACAGGGGCGCGCCCGCGCGGGGCTTGGGGCAGGCCTCGCGGGTCCCCGTTTCGGAGGGGCAGAGTTTGCAGAGGCCCTCCGTCACGTTCCGCACGCAGGCGCAAGAGCCGTTCCCCCAGGGGAGGGCGTCGCAGGCGCCCCCGCTCAGGCAGGGCCCAGAGAGACAGGACAAAAAGGCGAGGTCGTCCTCAGAACAGGGCGGGGCCAGACACGCATCAGAGGAGGTGCACCCGGTCTGGACCTGGAGAGCAGGACTAGGGAGGGCTTCCACCATCTCACTGAACCCACCAAAAGGAAGAATCTGGCCATTGTACCTGAAGTATTCAACACATCCCGTGAACCCTGCCGGGCAAAACATGAACAAAAATGTCATGGCATTCATGACACAAAAGTCATGAATAAATATGTTTGCCGCTGACGGCTCTAAATGTAACAATGTTTGTATCTTTTCACAGAGAGATATGCCATTTGTAGCACGCTAAGCGTATAGCTTTCCCCAAAAAGCTGACATTCGCCACAAGAAAGACATCAGTATTCAGCCTAACATCTGAAGAACTGCATGCACATTTTTTGTAAAATTTTAATATTTCAGCTCCAGGCTACTTTATAAATTAAGTGAAGGATGCTCTCCATGCCTGAGGAACGTAATAAACAAACAGAACTTAACATTCAAATTGGTTATAACTATATTCTAAGCAGTGTTGTGATAAGTCATTATGTTGTTCTTTAATTCATGTAGTTTGATCATCTGTCAAACCTCTCCTCAAACCGCATATGTAAATAACCGTAACAGGACAAAATGTCTGATGGATTTGTTTATTTATGAATTTGCACTGTTTTGTTTGACTTGTCAAGTTTTCATACTTGACAAGTAGAAAATTGCTACATTTTATCAGCTGTGGTTCACAAGGACAGATGTCTCCTGTGCTCGATCTGAGCCTTTAGCCCCTCTTATTTGTATTAATCAGATACTTAACTGGATATATTAACTTGGGTTGTGGCTTTTGAGGCCTGGGTATAAGGGGATAGAGTTATCTGCTGACCTGGCTGTTGGTTTTTTGTCCTTCCTGGCAGACCTCCACCCAGAACAATCCTATCCATATTGACAGCGTTGAGGTCAAGGGTGGGTTCTGTGGCGTTCATGGCGAGGAAGTCATCTAGGAGGAGAATGGTGATTGGTCCCTCCTTGAATAGGTGGAGAACATGCCAGTGTCCATCAGCTAGCATGACCTCCACAGGGATCTCCGTCAGGCGACCGGATGCATTGTCTCTGAAGGTGTACAGGAGTTTTCCATCCACTATCTGCATGTTTTAAAAAACATAAATTCATAAGACATGGCATAACAGTGACAGCTCTCACTGTTCAAAATCTATCCCGCTTTTGAATGTTTCTGTCTGACTTGCTGACTGGATTTATGCAAGAGGTAACACAACTGTAGATTAATATTAGTAATCATTTTTGTCGCATTTATTATTTCCAGGACCACTCCTGTTCATTCAGTGAAATGGTTCAATTCCCACAAGGTAGACAAAAATGCACATGCAAAAAATATGGTGGACGTTAATTTTGCAAATGGCTGACAGTTTGACCACAGTGAAACATTGGAAAATCATTTTCACTGCTTCTTAAAAGTAGTCTGTACTCAGAAAAGTGATTATTAAGTTATTTAAGTACTGTTTAACATTACCTGTTTAATTTTGTGTTCATTACTAAAAGCAACAAAATAATAACGTATTTAGTACTAATTATTTTAAATGCAGTTAAAAAGATGAATAAAAATATGATTAAAATAATTGGCCATTCTGAAAACCTAATTTGTAATTTTTTAATTAGAAAAATAGTAGTTCTGTAATACGTAAAAGCCAAATCCAAAGAGGGACTTGGTACTGCTGTTGTACTTAAGGAAGGTAAAGCACTTGAATTATTCAGAGCGTGTGTAAGACGTAATGCGGCAGCAATTTCAGTACGCTGGATTTCGTTAACCGCTCCAGCACTCACCCTCAGGGCTGTGTGCCCATTCCTTCCCAAAATGAAGAGCAGGGTTCCATCCTTCCCTGCGGTCCTCAGTTTGATCTCCATCCCTGACACACGGCCTGCTCCCTCTATCTTCCCGCTGTCTCCTTCCACCAGGTCCCTGAGCTGCCGATCTCTCCTGTAGCTCTCCTTTATGACATATTCGACATACGCCTGCCCATTAAGCCGCAATGCATGGTCCTCTGAGATCTCTGTCCAATAAAAAAAAAAAATGTCAACAGCACAATTACCAGACAGGCTGGACATCAGCACTCCTGCAGGATGTGGATTTGCAGCAGTCTTCTTCCAGAAACTCACTGAAATATGAACACTCTCATCCGGCTTTCATCACATCATATAATAAAGAAAATCAATACACGTCCTTTAAAAAAAACACAAAGCAGGTTTTGTTACAACATACTGTTGACTGAGGCTGTTTTAAGCCTAGCCAAGCAAATGTAGATGTAACGCTAAGGATGAATTTAAACAAATGTTAGGTCTGTGCTGAAGCAGAATAAACATAACATGACAGTAAAAACAAAGTGTGAAATTGTTATTCTTGAATTACTAAATCTCAAAAAACATTTACCATTTTAATAGCTCTTACTGGCCCCACTACAGAAGCTGACCAGTCTCCTGCCAACTCAAATAGTCTCAAAAAAGAGACAAAATCAATTCTACCTGTGTCACAGTTGGTTCCAGTGAAGAGGTCTCCACACACGCAGGACTGATGGCTCCAGTGATCTCGGCACACTCCTCCATTCAGGCACACACTGCTGTCACACGGAGAGGTGACTGTGCGTGGACATCTGGAAGGCAGATTAGAGAGAGGTCGTGAACAGAGAGAAAGTGTCTGCGGGGGAAATACGGTGCATCTGTGCCTGGACAGGAAATAAGGTCAGGAGTTTCTACATCACCTTACTCAGGCACGGCCTTTTTATTTGCAGTTATAACAAAATAAAAAATAATATTTTCAAGCTACACAGACATTTATTATGTTTGTATTTCAGCAGTTTCTAAGACATGTATATCTCTATATGTATATCAATAATATACAATAAAATTATACATATCTATTCTGTTAACACTATGTGAAACATACACTAAGATTTTTACAGTGCCTTCCACAAATAGACAACAGCAGCATCCAACTGGTGGCAGCAGGGTGATGTAGTGGTAAGGAGCAGGGCTCATAACCAAAAGGTTGCTGGTTCGGTTCCCTGCTGCTACACCCTTGGGGAAGGTACTTAATCCACAGTTGCCTCAGTATATATGTATAAAATTGCTGTATAAATGGATAACATTGTAAGCTGCTCTGGGTAAGAGGATCTGTCAAGTGACAATAATGTAATATAACTTAGGATTCAAACTTAAGGCTAGCAGCCTTCAGCATAGAAGTCATGAAGTCAGTGTGCTAACAGCTATCCCACAGCTGTTGCATATACGATATACTTGATGTAATTAGAACAACATACATCCTAAGCACTGTTCTACACTCAATATAATACATTGCATGTAACAGGTACATCAAGGCCTGTTCAATCCCTGTTTACCTTTCTAGCACATTCTGCCATGCCAGGGCCAGTGTGACGTCCAAAGGGATGTTGTTAATTTTGGCGTTTCTCACACATCCGACAAAGTCATGAGTCCGAACTTGAGTGGGATGCAGCAGAATGGCGTCCATGGACCTGATCCCGCCGAACGTCAGGTTATAGGAGCCGACATCCAGGGTCCTGTGTGTTAGCAGCGTGAGCTTTGAATCTACATACACATCTGATTCACATCTACGCAACGTCCGTTTCTAATAGTCAAATAACCCAATAATTTCAAAACGACCATTTATTTGAATTTTATTATTACCAAAGGCAAGTATAATTGCATGATAGCAACAGAAAAAGTATAACAGTGATTCACCACAACAGCAAATGCAAAACATCTATAAGTATATTGAATATTCTCACTAGTCATGTTTCAACATCAGAACAAAAACACAATGCCTTCAGTCTGACCTTTAATTTCTCTAAAACACAGCTTTCCTTTGGCCTTTTGTCTCTTTGCGCCGCTGGGAATACTTAGTCATACTTACAATACTGCTTGTAAACTAAAAATAAAAGAATAAAAATAAAACTCTCGTTAAAACCACAAAACAGTACCTCTCACTGCCAACTCCCTCAGTCTGAGAGAAGCAGAATCCTTGGGTCTCATCAGCAGAACAGCTGTCCACTTGTAGGGAAGCAACCTGCCAGACAGGTAAACAGGCAGTGTTTCAGCTATGGTGGGAGAGAGATTGTGTAGCACAATCAGCACCCGCCAGCACAGGCTGACCCGCCAACGCTGCCAATGCCACCACCGCAGTGCGGGAGCGACCGTCAGTGACTCACCCTCCCGATTCTCCGAGCAGTGATGCTGTGAAATAATCCATCTGCCACCATCTTCCTCGTCTCCAGCGTCGCCACGCCACCGCCAAGGTCGTAGGACAGCCGCGCCTTCCCCCCGACGATTTCCAGGGCCAGGAACTCGGAGCTCGACGGACCTCCGTGGTTGTACAGGAGCAGCGAGTTCTGCCGCACCGTGGCCAGCTCCAGGTAGATTACGTTATTCCTGGGGTCCAAAGAGGAGAATTCCATGTAGGACAGCTCCTCCAATCCATAGCATTGCTCTTCGCAGTTTACCCCACTGACACCTGGAAAAATGATCACATGATCTCGCTGTTATTCAAAGACTGACTGGCTCCTCTTAATAAGCTCAAGCTATAAAAGAAGTTGAGTGATATGGAACACATTCGCTCACAAATATTCATTTTGGTATACAGCAAAACCAATGACCACATCCACTTTCTGGTGGAGAGCATTACAAATCATTTAAGTAACCACAATTGCCTTGTAACAGTTTTATGAGGCAAATAAGCATTAAATGAGAAAGTTTTAAAATGAAAGAATAAAATGTAGCCATTACACAATAAAACTATCATCTACTGTACCCTGTACAAGATGCAGGCTTATTGAAATAGGCGAGACAGTTTTTGAAGTGCATTTTCTTACCAAAAGGGCAATGACAAGCATATCCGGTCAGATAATTTACACAGGTGCCCTGGAGACAAGGGGATGATGCACAGTGGTCAACAAACCGCTCACAGAAATCACCTGTAGCAATAACACAGGATTAAAGGGTCAATCAAGAGCTTCCAAAGCACCTGCTTACTAAGCATTTTCCCACGTTTTACCACTATTCCCCCCCTCATGTTAAAATCAATCAATATATGGAGTCAGACTAACTCCAACAGAGCAGGGTAGGGGGTAAAGTGATGGCGAGTGGGAGTCAGGGTGGACTTCCAGAACCAGTAATCACCTTCATATCCAAGACTGCAGCGGCAGTGAAATATCCCTTGCACGTTAAGGCAAGTCCCTCCATTCTGGCATGGCATACACTGGCATTCATCCACGTCATACTGGCAGTAGATTCCAGAGAAGCCTCTGACGCAGAGACAGGTAAATCCTCCAGGGTGATTAACGCAGGTTGCCCCATTTTCACACGGACTCTCACCACATTCGTCAGTGTCTGATTCACATGCAGTTCCTGAGAAGCCAGCAGGGCAAGAGCAGTTGAATATTTCCACTTGCCTTGGGGAGACAAATATGACCGCTGAGCTCTCCAGAACCGCAATGTCTTGGCTTATGTGGATGTTTTTGGTGCAGGTGGCTCCGTTCTGACAAGGATTCACTGAGCAGGGGTCGCCTGTGATGTGTGAGATTTCCACGCCACTCTGGGCCTCCAGCAACTTCTTCTGAGTGGCTGAGATGCCGCTAGCTACTTCTCCACTCAGGAACTGCCCATTGTAGCTTTTAACAGCTGCAAGCAGAAGAATTTTATTGGCTAAAAGCTTTATTCCAAAGACATGGGTTTTAGAGGCCTGCAGATTAAAGAGACTATCCAGGGCTTTCACAAACTTCAAGTAATTGAAAGATAAGAACTCCTCAAAAGAAGGTGATGTCACATAGAAAAGAACACAATTGTCCACAGAGGCATTGGTGAAGCCTTTGTAATTCACATAGACACTGTTGTTGACAGACAGGTGGAGGAGGTCATTTGCCTCGATAGTGATATTATATGTCGCTTCTCCCTGATACGGAGTTGACCACAAATCGCAGTTTCCAAACGGGAAATCGAACATGTTTCTAGGTCCGCTTTTAATGCTGCAGTTGAACGTGTCCGACTTGTCTGGGTCATCTGGTCGGACGTTGCCGATGTGACCTCCTGTGAAAGAGCTGCCGTAGTATTTCACCTCAATGTGTACATGCCTCGGTGCCGAGGGGTTGTCGTTCTCATCCAAAACCTTGACCAGGACCACTGCTGTAGAGGATAAGGAGGGAGTGCCAGCATCCTGGACAACCACAAGCACAGAGTGTGTGGGGCTTTGTTCTCTATCTAACGGCCTTGTGGTGGACAAAACCCCATCAGGCGTCAGCGAAAAAGCACTCACAAAGGCAAGGTTCACAAGCCAGTAAGTGAATGGCCCCTGATTTGGAGGAAGGTCAGCATCCGAGGCATTGAGAATGGAGACCACGGTGCCATAGGGTTGGTTCTCCCTCACATAGGCCTCAGTGGAGATCAAGCTGGGGGGGTTGTCATTAACATCACCCACAATCACAACCACAGCTGTGCTCCCTGTAGCTGGAGGGGAAGCCCCATCAATGGCAATGATGGTCAAGTTGTAAAGAGGCCACTGCTCCCTGTCTAGGTGGGCACTGACGGAGAGGATTCCAGTGACAGGATCGAGTGTGAAAGAGCCATTCTTGTTTCCGCTCTCAATGCTGTAATAGAAACGGCTCCAGTCTGAGACTGAATCCTGGTCCTCAGCAGTCACCCTGGTGACGGATGTCCCTATAGCTGCATCCTCACTAATCTCTGCTGTGTAGAATGTGGGGTAAAACTCCGGAGGATCGTTTGCGTCAATCACATTGACCAGCACAGTGGTTTCGTCAACATCTGAGCCATTAATGCTGCCCCTGTTTTTTGCAAGGACTCTTAAAACTGCTTGACCGTGACCATGTTGTCTTAGGTCAACATTAGTGAATATTTCTCCACTGGATCCGTCAATGTCAAAGCCCACCCTTTTGCTAGGGCCAATCAGCAAGTAGAACACCTCTCCATCAGGACCCAGGTCATAGTCTGTGGCTAAAACCTTCCCGACCCGAGTTCGGCTAGGAGACCTCTCTGAAATGGAAAAGTTGTACTGGCTTTTCTGGAATGTGGGAATGAATTCATTAAAACTTGTGATCCGGATGTGTATATGCGCCACGCTGAACTGGCCCAGACTTCCCTTATTGGACGCCTTGACTGTTACTTCGTAGGCCTGCTGCAGTTCAAAATCAAAAACCTCCCGAGTGGTGATGGTACCATCCCTGGGGTCTACGGCAAACATATCCACATGTCCTGCCACCAGCGAGTACATTATGCGTGCATTCAGCCCAGAGTCAGCATCTGTAGCTTTAGCCTGAAAGACTGCCGTTCCAATAGGTGAATTTTCCGGTACCAACACAGTGTACGTTGTGGCTGAAAAAACAGGAGGGTTGTCATTTACATCTGTGACATTTACAGTGATGTTAAGCTTGGCCATTTTTGATACCCAGCCTCCATCCTTGGCACTGACCTGAAGGAAATGGACTCCTTGCTTCTCTGAATCTAACCCTCCCTTTAGGGTGATTAAACCAGTGTTCTGCCCCATGGAAAACAATGAACCCTCATTCCCGCTTTCAAAGGAATAATGAAGGAGCCCATTCACCCCATCATCCTCATCTTCAGCCTGGACCTTCCCAATCACAGACCCCAGAGGCAGGTCTTCAGGGACTGAGAACGTGACCCATGACTCAGGGAAACGCGGAGCAAAGCGGTTCTCCTCTGTGATCACAAAACTAATTGCCGCTTGAGATGAAAGCGGAGGGATGCCTTTGTCTTTCGCTGTGACTAAGAGTGTTAATAACGCATTCAAGCTGTGCTTCAAAGATGTCTTTAACAGGACCCATCCGCTGTTTGCTTCCACTTCAAAGTAATGAGAAGCATTTCCTCCGTTGGTGATGTACTCTACAGTATCGGCGCTGAAGTGAAGCTCCTGGTCGACGGCTGATAACTGTATTACTCTTGTCCCCACGTCCATGTTAAACGGGATTGACAGAAGAGACCTAAAGGGCAAAAAATCCGGGGGGAAATAATTGTACCGCACAAAGGTCACGGTGACTGTGGTGTTGCTATAATTGGGAACATCGCCGCAGTCGGTGGCTATCACTGTAAAGCTAAGGCTCTGATTTTCTGAATCATGGAGGGAAATTGGCAGTTTAGTTAGAATGTCCCCTGTGGATATGTTCACTCTAAATATTTCACTAGGGGGCTCAATGAAGTACAGAATCTGTTTGTTTGATCCAAGGTCAGAATCCGTGGCATGGACCTGCATTACGAATATTTCTCGGGCTTTAGTCTCTGTGATGGTGACAGAATACGAGAACTGAGAAAACACAGGTCTGCTGTCGTTGATGTCTGTAACGTCGATGGTCACATCTGTGCTGATGCTCCAGGCCGAGTCATTGGCATTGACCGTGACAACATAGCGGTCCCGAGTCTCTCTATCCAATGGTCGTACAACAACCAAATTCCCACTGTCTCTGTCAATGGTAAACGGAAGGCTGCCACTCTGGTCAATTATTGTATAGGCAATAAGAGCATTTTCACCAATGTCCTCATCCACTGAGGTGATCTGAATGACAGTGAAGCCCAGTGGTGTATCTTCAGGAATCTCTGTGAAGAAGATCTGTGAAAATCGAGGTGCATGGTCATTTGTGTCCAGCACAACTACAAGCACCATAGCAGTGCCTGTGTTGAGGTTGTTTTCTCTGTCAGTCGCCTGAATCGTTAAGTTGTACCGCGATATTTTTTCTCGGTCCAAACTTTTGGCCGTTCTCAAAATGCCAGTGTCTGAGCCTATGGTAAAAGTGCCCTCATTGTCGCCTCTTAAAATTCTGTATCGCACCTTTCCAAAATTTCCGGAATCTGCATCAACAGCCAACACTTCACACACCGGGCCCGGGGGAGAATTCTCTAACACCTCACACCTGTACCCTCTTTGGGAGAACACTGGGGAGTTATCGTTCACATCACTTATGTTTATGTGAATCTCAGCGTAGGAGGAAAAGGGTGGAGAGCCTGCATCTCTGGCTTCAACCCAGATTGAGTATTCCTTGTTCAACTCATAATCCAACGGGCTTTTTACTGTCAGCTCCCCATTCTGCTGGTCCAGCTGAAACACCTCCCCAAAGTTTCCAGAGGCCAGGTAGTATGACACTGGCCCCGTTCTGTTGCTCTCTGCTGTCACCACTGCAATCAGAGTGTCCAAGGGCTCATCCTCAGAGAGCAGGGGCTTATGGACGTTCACGGTCACAATCGGGAATTCCGAGGCATTCTGGAACCTGACAGTCACAGTTGTTGTGTCACTTTTGGGGTCATCTCCCCCGTCTTCCACACGGACACTGATTGTGATGTCATCCGCTCCCCTGAGGACGCCTGACATAAAAATCTCACCACTGTCAGGGTGGATAGAAAACCGATTGGCATTTTGACCAAATAAGGAAAAGGTAAGCTGTGAGTTTATTCCAATGTCAGCATCCTCTGCTCTCACAGCACAGACAATTGAACCTGCAGAAGCAAAACAAAAAAAAAAAAACGGGAAAAAAGTAAAAAAGGAAAATGAATAAAACATGCATGTCTCAAAATATATATGTGCTCCACTGAATTCTGGATCCTCTTCAGATTCCACAATGAAACTGTAAAAATCATAGTTTTATTATCTTTTCTTTGATTTGTATGAGAGGGACTTCACCTCTCAAGAGCACCTTAACTATCCGTACAGTACAGCACTTGGCTTTGTGGATTAGTAAACAGTAATTTTCTCATCATAAATTTTTATTTTTCTTTATATTTGTGGTCTTTCTTCAAATGGTGCTTTACTACAAATAGTCTGATATCACAGAAATGTCTATGAATATTTGCTAAACATCAGACTACTACAAACTACTAACAATCTACCTACTAAAGCAGCTAGATATTTGTAGCTAAGCTAGGCTTATTTGGTGTATTTAATATGAAGATGATTCATGTTTGTACTTGTTTGTACAAATAGACCAGGAACAGAGTTGATGTAACAGCATAGTCAGATATGCAGGTGGCAAAACTACACAAGTTTCTATTGTTATCACTAGTGAACATCTGGGCGAGTGACTTCCACTCATCATTCTGAAACCCCCCCCGACTAAACTGTAGTCTCAAAAAGGAATTGTAAAAATATCACTTCTTCCCCAGATTAAAAGGTCTTTACTTCAGCCACACCTACCTGGGGCAACAGTGGCAGGAACATTGGCAACGTATGGGCCATTGAGAAATTGAGGCCAGTGATCATTGATATCCTCCACAACCACTGCCACTGCGGCCGAGGCAAAGAGGGGATGTGTGGGGTGCATGTCATGCCCAATCACAGTCAACAGGTAGCTGCCCACAGTCTCCCTGTCTAGGACACCTGTGGTAAATATGACTCCTGTCATCTTATCGATGGCAAAAGGTGCATTTGTCTCTTCCAAGGAGTATCTGAAACACAGATTTTAAAACACATGGTAGAACACAAAACACTTAAGGCACGGGAAAATAAAGCTAAAACAGAAAAATGTTGAATACTTTATCAATTGTTAAGGCCATGCGTTCAACGGATTCTCATTTCTGCTGTAAATGAATTATTCATCATTTCATCATTTAATCGTTTAATTATTGTCATTTAGCAGACGCTCTTATCCAGAGCAACTTACCTACAGTAGGTTACAATTTTATCCATTTATACAGCTGGATATTTACTGAGGCAATTGTGGGTTAAGTACCTTGCCCGAGGGTGCAGCAGAAGCACCCTAGCAGGAATGCAACCTGCACCTTTTGGTTACGAGCCCTGCTCCTTACCATTACACCAAACTGCTGTTCACTGCTAGCGTATTTTGAAAGAATGTTGGTCAACTTACCTTATTTGCCCATTGACACCATCATCAGGATCAGAAGCAGTTATTGTGGTGAAAACTGTTCCTACAGGGATATCTTCATACACAGACGCAGTGAACACATCCTTAGGAAACACTGGCCAGTTGTCATTGAGATCGTCTACCAGTATGTGTATGGTGCCAGTTCCCGTTAAAGATGGCAGGCCTGAAAAACAATGAAAAAGATAACTGTGTTCTCTAGACATGCCACGCGAAATACTGTTTTGACAGTAATTTCAAAACTGCGAGGGTGCGAAAATGTACTGTACATGATTTGCACAGAGAAAGTCCATACACAAGGTAAACATTTGCATGTATATTCACATACACTGGATCAGCAGTAAACGAGAAAGACAAACTGATTAATTATGAGACAAATGTACCTTTTCTCCCCAAGGCTAAACTGTTCTAGGAAATAAAGCTAAAGCAAACCTAACTGATATCATCTACATAATGCAATACACACCATCTGATACTTAAGTTCTCTGATGCACACATGAAAATGCTACATCTACCATTTCAAAAAAATGCCTTTTAATACATTTTGAATATTATAAGGCTATATACATATAGGCTCAAGCTCCATTACATAGAGAGTAAGGGGTTCAGATGAAACAACCAAGCTAAATGTCTTCTTAATGCTAGGATTAGTCATTATATTACATTACATTTAGAGCCACTTAGAGGAATGTGAATCTTTGTGCTTGGTTGAGTACACTGGAGATTATAGTACTTTCCCTGGCTGTGGTTACTTGTGGGTTCAATCACCATGGGGTTATAGCAAAGACTTTTTTTTTTTTTCAAAAAGGGTACCTAAAGTGGGTGTAGTATAGTATAGTCTTAGTGTTAAATTATGACTGGAAAAGAAAACTAGGGCCTTATGCAGAACAGGCGGCACCCCAACACTATTGCAACTACAGAACACTTTCAGTCTCATTGCACTTTCTGCACTCTAGGCAGTCATTTTTACAGCTATTAGTATTTTTGCTGATTGTAAATAGACTTTAGCTCCTGTTTTTCCTACGTTTTTAAAGCAGTGCTTCAGCCATGCAGGCAGTCAAGACATGGTGTGTAATATTAATATTTTGGGGGGATACTACTAGCAATGCCTGTGGCAATATATGTATCGGACTATGAATGTAGACAAGTGCAATTATCAATCTATCAGATCTATCTACTTATATATCTATCTATCTGTTGAGAGACATATTATAGTAATGCAGTCTGCTGTTCTGTCCAGAGAACATAATTTTGCACTGACATGTCACAGATGCTGGGCTTCTACCATCTATAAAATATCAGAAGACAGGGATCTGAAGCTCTACCTGAGTCAAAAGCAATGATGTGTAAGGTGTACTGGGCTCTCACTTCCCTGTCCGGGCTCTGCAGAAGGTGTAGGATGCCATCAGGAGAGAGGGAGAAAAGGTCCTCCTCATTTCCTCCAACGATGGAATAGGTCAGCTGACTGTTTGCGCCCAGGTCTTCATCCACCGCTGCCACCTGGAATATGGCACACAGAAACATCTTGGTTTATCTCTGAGGGAGCTTATCCCACAATGCATCACTCCTTGTGAAACACAACCAACTGTTAAAATACAACTGTGTCCGTGTTGTACTTGTTGCAATATTTCAAGAAATTAATAAAAACTGTCTTCCCTTGGGCAGCTATATTTCCAGAGCCATGTAAGTAAGGTTCTGTACTGTAATTGGTATTCAGCCGACTTGTGCTTGTTAGAGTCAGCGATCGGTTGACACCTAACCGCATGAATTCAGTGCATCCCTTGTAGACACAGACCTAAATGTCAAAAGATGTGTTTTGCTTTGTTTGTGCGATATTGGCAGTTACCTGATGAATGACTTGAGGGAGATCCTCTGCATTCTCTGACACGTGCAGAGTCAAAGAAGCCGGAGAAAAGAGGGGGACACAGTCGTTCACGTCAGTGACGGTTACATTGACGAAGGTGCCGGCAGACCTGGGAGGGTGTCCCTGATCCACGGCGATGACAGTGAACGTGTGGGAGGGGCTTCTTTCCCGGTCCAACCTGTCCATCACCACGACAACCCCACGCACTGAGTCCACCAGAAATGGGCTTGGGGAGAGCTGGTACCGCACTTGTCCGTTTGGGCCCGCGTCGGGGTCGTAAGCCTGGGCCTGCAGTATGCTTGTTCCCCTGGGGGCGTCCTCGCTCACAGTCACACTGTAGAAACTCTGGGGGAAAGATGGATCGTTGTCATTGGCATCCTCGACAACCACCGTGAGGTTCATGGAGGTGGACTGCTGGGGCGATCCTCCATCTCGAGCCGTCAGGACGACAGTCAGCACGTCGATAACTTCCCTGTCCAGTGGCTCCTCCAAGACCACTCTGCCGCTCGAGCCATTGATTCTGAATGCGCCGCCGGACAGGTTCTCCAGGCTGTACTCCACAACACCATTGGACCCCGTGTCCGCGTCCACGGCGCGTATCACCATGACAACGGCGTGGAGCGGGGTGTCCTCCGGAATGCGGACGCTCTCCGCCGACGCGAAGAATGGGGCATTGTCGTTCACATCCTTAACGTGGACAGCAACTTGCGCCACACTGGTGAGGCGAGAGCTGACAGGCAGTGCGCGGTCACTGACCTGGATTGTCAGATTATACATTGAGTGCCTCTCTCTGTCTAATGGTCCCTGCAGGCAGACAACACCACTGGAGTTCACCTCAAACTTTCCATCTTCGTCTCCAGCAACCACTGCCCAGTCCAGCTCCGCATTTACCCCTGTTCAACACAATTAATTCAAATGAGTTAAAAACCATTCAAAAATATTTTTTTAGTCATGTTTCCCAATAGATAACACTAAGGACAAATGGCATGATGATAAAAAAACAGAATGTAATAAAACTAAAAGATTAAACAAAGAGAAAATAGAATCAAGAGTATAATTTAACACTTCTGCTCTTTTATGGTGGAGTTGCTCTGGATGAGAGTGTCTGCTAAATGAATGTAATGTAATGTAACAGCACTTGTTATGTATTCGTCCACATCTCTTTCATAACTAGAGTGAAGGAAGCTGTTCATTGTGAAAGCCACACCAGGGGCACATTCGCCTCTGTCTGGGCTATGAGCGCGGGGCTCCCTCCAAGTAACTGTGAAGAAGGGGTGACGTAATGCAGAATGAGCCTGGGTCAGACCAGCCCTCCTGCCCCCAAACCTTTGTTTTAGGGGTTGAGTATGTGAGCCTGGTGGTTTATGTACTTGTCACAGTTTTAATGCTGATTAACCTGCAGCAGTCTGCTGCTTTCACAGGCATTTGGTTCCCAGGGGCTGGCCAGCTCTGGTGGGTAGCAGTAGGCCCAGGCTTCACTCGAGAGTGCAGAACTATCTGGCAGCTACGCAACAAGAAGGTGGCAAGGACTTGCCAACAATACACAACAGAGGAAGAAAACAGTGTCAATCACTGGGGTTAGTCCTCCACTGAACTATGAAAATCGCAATACAATGCAAGCTCAAAGCTTGAGACTCCAAACAGCTCAGCTGAATTCTAGTTTAGCATTTTTATACTTAGGCAAGACAAAGACTGAGAGTTTATTGCTGAAGCACACATATACTGCACATACACTGGGGCAAATAGAAAGGAGAGTACATTTAGCCAACATTTGAACATGGGGGTCAGCAGTACGGTGTAGCGGTAATAAGTGGGCCTTATGAATGAAAGGTTGCCAGTTTGATTCCCCGCTGGGGAACTGCCATTGTACCCTTAGGCAAGGTACTTAACCCATAACTGCCTCAGTAAAAATCAAGCTGTATAAATGGATAATATGTAAAACTGTAACCTAGGTAAATCACTCTGGATAAGTGCTTCTGCTAAATGACAAAAATGTAATGCACAGGGGGTTTTGCAGACAGTTACTGTTTAAGCGTACCGTTGTCCGCATCTGAGACATTGAGAGCAAGAATACAGGTCCCGGCAGGGCTGTTCTCCAGCACTGAAGTGGAGTAGGCATCGGGCCTGAAGACTGGGGCATTGTCATTGACGTCCAGTACGTTAAAGTACACCCTGACTCTGCCGAACCGGGCATCCCCGCGCCTTGCTCCCACGGTGAGAATGTAGTACTGCTCCGTCTCATAATCCAGGGCACGGGACAGGAAGAACTCCCCGGAATGTGGGCTGAGAAGGAACAGCCCATCACCGTCGTCTTCCAGCACAGAGTAAACCACAGTCCCCTGCCCTTCCACATGCAAGGCCACCACGCGCCCCACTGTGGTTCCTGTCGAGAGAGAGGGAATGTTTAAAAGGGGGGGGGGGGGGGGGTTCATTATTCAATCATGATAAGCAAAAAACCAAACTGGATACTGTACTTGTGGGGGCTGTAGCATAACACAGAGGTTAAGGAGCAGGACTCGTAACTGAAAGGTTGCTGGTTCGATTCCCCACGGGGGCACTGCTGCTGTATCCTTGGGCAAGGTACTTAACCCACAAATGCCTCCATAAATATCCAGCTGTATGAATGGATAACATTGTAAGAACCTGTAATTGACATAGGTCCCTCTGGATAGGAGCATCTGCTAAATGCCAATAATGTAATGAGACTCTGGGCAGCAATGCACGATTTGTTTGGAAGAGGTTTTCAGAAAACACCACCAAATTGAGTCTTGTAAACTTAAGGTATTCAGTTAGTATGGCAGAATATATGAATCATTCCTTGCTGCATTTCCTTGGGTCAGGTGACTGGACTCTCCAGGAATCCACTACTAAACCAATTAGAAAAGAAACACACCCCAGGAGGTAAGGCCTGATCTCCCTTATTGAGAGGGAGAGTGGCAGTCTGTGGAATGTTAAATCACAGCACATGACCTAAGAGAGAAGTGAAAATAAATACCCTCTGCAAGTAGTGCCTCTTAATAACAACCACAAGCTGAGAGGACAGCAGGGGTTCTCCACAACTGCAGAACTGAAAGATGTGTGTCAAGACCCTGGAAATAAAAACTGAGCTACAATTCCTGTTACTGTTTTCCAGCACTGAGGAGGGTATGTGATAGGCAGGCTTTCAGGCAAACAAGTAATTCACCAGGTGTTCTAAAATGATGTTACTTGCAAAAAAATAATGTTTAAACAATGTGCCCTTTGCTGTACAGACTGCTCTTTCCTGTGTTAATTACCTGCAATCAACCCCAGAAAAACACACACACACACACACAAACACACCTACACTACAATTTAATGAATATATTAACATATACACAAAATTACTGCCACAGCCATGTGTGCCATTGTATGTATATATTGTGTAATACAGACTACCATTATGTATGTCCTGATATTTTTCTAAAATTACATGCATGGAATTGATGACGTATTCTCTATTTTGACGCACACACAGGCCTAGATGCCACGACCTCACACAAAAAAAAAAAAGAAAAAAAGAAAAAACAGATTAATGGAGGCAGACAAGGGAATACGCAGAAGGAACGTAACGCCAGTCACTCTATCAATGGCCCACCTGGAGGTGTGTCTTCATTCACCTCGAAGGAGTAGACAGACTGGGAGAAGGCCAGCTGTGTGAAGTCTTTAATTTGACTCTGCACGCCGTCTCCACCTGCTCTCTGCACGTCCTCGGGGGTCCTTGAGCGCAGATGGGACACAGCACGTGGCTCCTTCCTCTCCACGTCGGAATAAGACCGGTTCCCACCACTGGCATCGAACCATCCGCCGTCAGCCGCGATTGCAAGGGGTGTACAATGAACCGCTACGTTGCTGAAATGCTTTTAATCCAAACAGAAATAAGACAGGGTAACAATTTTTAATCTGTGCCAAGATCCGTTTAATGCATATCGTGGATCGAACTGTATAACCAAATTATTTCCTGTGATCACTTTGCATACTTCAATTCCATTCCAATATCAAACAAAATCATTTCCACAGGATGAAAACACAGAGTGTGGAAATATTAAACCGGTGATTAAATATCCAAACTATAGAATTGTTTTCACTGACTACCGCCTACAAAAAGAAAAGAATGGGCTGTCTGTAAAAGGCCGTTTTTTTACTGATGGTAACACTATACTTTCAGAATTGAAAAGTCTGCTCTTTGGCTGGCCAAGTTTCTCCTTACTCTTTCACTTCATCCCTGATCAACATGAATGTGTCATTATTCTCGTCCCCAGACGATTGCCATTGTTCAAAACTCTAATGACAACTTGGATCTCCGCCTCAAGCAAGCTATCACACTGAAGAATCTCCTTACTTTTAAATAAGAATTTTCACATTCGTAACACCTCGCTTCCATCCCAAACGTATCTCACACATAAATTCGTTTACCGTGACACTTGAGACTACAATGCTTGTGTCAATCTTTACTTGCTATTATTACTCGGCATAGAACCATTACAAAGCTATCATTGCTTATAGGTTAAGTTGAAGTTTAAGTTGAAACTTCATACAAAATGTTCTGGCCTTTTTGGGAAAATACACGCAAAATAACGTTAATCTTTTGTATTCGTCTAGGTGGTCTGATTGGTGTAAACTACGACAATATGCGGTCCCTTCCATCGTATGGTGCTGCGTAGGTATCTACTAACAAACAGTTCACACTAACTGTGTTATTTTCCAGCGTTGCTCCAATTTAACAACATCAGACGTAACAAAAGCGTGAAGTAGCCGTAGCAGTTCAAGACAAGTCAGCGTTATCATCGTGCGGTTACGGTTTCTGAGTATTGCGAAATGTGAAACAATCACTTCTCAGAGAGTTTACTTGGGCTACATCGTTCTGATGTGCAGTTGTTTGCTGTTGGTAAAACACTATATACGAGGTATTTCGAAAGTATATGAACATCGTGAAAATAATGCGCTTCATTCCTGCTTCAATGATATTTAGCTACTAGCATAGTTCACAGAACTACTTACCATGCAATGAAACACAAATGTGATGTATCGCATCCTAAAGTAACAGGTGTCCATTTCCCCGACCCTCCGAAATGCGCGTCAGATCTACCTTTCCCTTTTCAGTCTGACACTAAAGAAAAGCAGTTCAAAACTTACGTTAAGAAAGTTAATTTAGTTAAAGTTTAAGTTTAAGACGTTTATATATGTTGTAAGCATTCATATTCTACAACATGATGTCACGGATTTTACTTAAAGTAGAGCAGCTTCCTGCGAAAGGTTCCATTGACTCGGGGGCGAAGGGGGGGGCAGGCAGGCAGTTAATCCTGAATGCTGTATCCATAGGGATTCGGTTACTGAATGGAGCTCCCTCTGAATACGGGCAGCGGACCGTTGACATTGTACCGTGTTGCTCTCAGGAAGCAAATAAATAAATAAAAGTAAACAAAAACAAACGTTACCACCGCTCTTAACAAACTCGAGATTCCTGATTAGATGTCTGATAGATTTAGTTTAGATTTTGTTCTTTAGATTTTAGCTTTAGTGCTTTATGAATTAAGAATAAACTAACTGCATAATATTCCTATTTTCCATCAGACAGTCCTACATAAAAATAAAATGATTGCAAAATGTATCTTTTCCACAGCTCAATCCTCGGTGTGAAGTCAGACGGTTCAGAACTGGATTTGTCTCTCTATCTTACGCAGGCCTGAAACACTCTTCAAATCATTTGATGTCAAATAAGCAATTACCATTTCAATGCCAAGGGTCAATAGCACACAGTTCCACAATAGCAAGCGAGAATTGCCTGTGCTCCCCTGTTATGCGGGGGGTCACTAAAACCTATAAACCACATCACTCAGTGTCCTGTCGAGAAATAATGGCTGGCCAGGAGAAGATGTCTGCTTAATTTGCTATCAGTCAGTTAGAGACAGGCTTGCTTCTCTCTAGGGGGGTCAATGACATCATCAAATCTGTCCACTCTTGGCGTACAGAAGTCTCCCCCTCCTCCTGTAACCATCAGTTTAGATTTTAAAAATTGTCTATTATTTTAACATGTGTATGTTTGATACATGTTTTATACATGTTCTGTACATTTTTAATGCTCTCTGTCTTGGATGCATAATGACATACAGGTGTGGCCTTCGTTTATTGCCTTCGGTTCAGATAAACCTGGTTTCTGTGAGTCTGAGTTTCACTGTCCTCATTTTTAATGGTGTCTTCAAAAAAAAAAAGGAAAAAAAGCTGCAGTTTCAAATCTAGCAGCACTGCTGGTCTGTGTGAGCACTTTGGTTTTGTTTCTGTCTTTCTTGGGAAAAATGCCATGAGCCCTGCAATCCAGCATTAGCTGTAGACTGCCAAGGGTGATTCTATGCCTTCCAGTGTCACCCAGGCTTTCATTTGAAGGCTTCTGCAAAACATTCACTGAAAGGTGCTGGGGAGAGCGGGAGTTGTAGGGGAAAAAAAGACCCACCAAATGGTCTTTGAAGTGCGGTTTTCTAAAGAAAGGCTTTGAATAGTGGGCATAATGGTACAGAATATTAATCTGCACTGAATCAACATTAAGAGACTCCAGGCATCCCAACCCAGATCAGATTGTGCAGGGAATTTCACTCATTAATAGAGAAGAGCTCTCTCTCGTTAAGACCCAATTTAGTATATTTTATCCTGCAACAAAGATCAAGGGCAACAGTGAGGTACAGTTCCAAAATGAAAACAATTACTGACACGATATTCCAAAAAAAAAAAAATGGGGCTGGATATTCAACGGTGTTGAAATTGCATGGTCATAGTTCATTGAAAATTCCACAAACCTTGCATTCAACATTCTGCTTTGGGATGAAAAATAAAACAGTGTTCAGACCCAAAATCAGCCATTGAAATCTAAGCTGCAATGTCCTTCACAGCCAAACAATCAGCAACATCAGTGTGACCTGTGGGCAAAGCAACTCATTTTGGGTGTACCTCACACATCCAGAGCATCATGGGGTCATAAATTTGGAATCCAAACAAGGTATTTGGTATGATAGCTTCAGTTGTTTCTGTTTGACTGACTTGGTTTCTGTTTGACTCTGTTATTAGGCATTGTTATGGCCCTGCTAAACGTAGACCATAATAGCACACTTTCTTGAACGGAGTACTCCTCCAACATTATATCGCTTACTGAAAATGCAGTCTTTATACTTTGTGTTGACAGTTCTCTCTTGTGGTCAAAAGAAAAGCGGCAGCAGTGTAGCATAGTGGTAAGGATCAGGACTCATAACCGAAAGGTTGTCGGGTCGATTCCCCACGTGGGCACTGGTGCTATACCCTTGGGTAAGGTACTTAACCCACAATTGCCTCAGTAAATATCCAGCTGTATGAATGGATAACATGTAAAAATTGTAACCTGTGTAAGTCGCTCTGGAAAAAAGTGTCTACTAGGTGCCTGCAAGGAAATGTAATGGTCAGGGTGGGGTCTCATTGCTGGAAAACTGACAATGCAACCTCAGTTTGTTACAGTGCAGTCTCTGTCCCCCTCACACCGGGAGGTACTGCATTACTCGGGGAAAAAAATGCCCCCAAAGAAGGAGCTCAATACAACAAACCTGTTCACTCGATGCTTGGCATCCTGTGGGCAGACAAAAGCAACTTCAGCGCCCAGATTGTGAAAAGGGCATTCCTGCCCTGGTATGGAGTTTCCAGGGGGTTCAATCACAAAAGGCCAGAGAGAACTGCTTTACAGCAACAGTGTGAGGGCATGTTGTCTCTGAACTTCCCTGGTCTTTACAGCATTTGCAGGGGCCTGGCTGCTTGTTCACGGGCATCAATTTAGACTCGGCACTTGCACAGACGAACTAATCGTCATGTGGATAAGTGCTAATTTAATTATCTGTGTCCAATATTAAGCCATCCCAAAGATACATAGATCAATCAATCTGCACAGCGCCTCATCTGAAGCAATGCTCATGAACAAGCAGTGAGATTAGCCATTTTATCTGTAGGCTAAGATAATCATTAGAGGCTCAGTACATTTTTTCCGCACAGCAGGGAAGGTCTTTAATTGAGAAAGATGCCGTTTTTCTCCATACGACACATTTAATCCAGCTGTAAACGACAGGCATTTTTTTCAGGCATTAAAGTATTGTTCTTGTGTTGACCTTACACTGGGGTTAATGACTGAGCACATCTCAAGACTTTGAGTAAGAGTTTGAGCTGTTTTCAAACTTGAGCCCAAGGTAAGTCCTAAGGTAGTTAGCACATACTTGTACTAGAGTGTGGATGATGTATTTGTAGGTCAGTGTATAATTTTAATCATAGTATTCAGGAGGTGGTAAGAACCTTAAATCCAACTTTATTATTTTCATGATATAAAAAGTTTATTATATGTCTTAGAATTATATGTCTTCAGCACTCCCTCACAGAACCCAGAATTCTGCTATGTGAGAGATGCATTACATTGCACATAAGTGCAGGCATAAACACTCACACACACAACCCAATCCTGCACGAAGATGTCCAGGATGCAACGCTATTACTCTGTCAGACCGGCTGATCAATGCACGGCTGTTATGGCCTGTCATCAATTTCGGCTCCGCTTCCCAACTTCTTCAAACGGTCACGGACTGTTCTTCCAGGGGACAGCCACATTCGTTACAATCCCCCGGCATTTGGAAGAGATTCTCTTCGGATAAAGAAAGGCCACCGCCAGCGGGGAAAGGAGGCTTAATGGAGACACATGATCCCAAACAAAGACACTGCGTGAGCAATGATACTTCCAGTTTTGTGTGGGAGAGAGCCGCTGATGAGAGCTTGAGCTCTCTACACAAGCAGGCAGATCATTAGGGAACAAACAGTCCCCTGGGAAAACGTATATCCGCAGAATGAACTCACAGGGGGGTCTCCTGGGACCTAATATGATGGAAAAACTAATTCCGTTGCCGTACTCTTGTTTTCCATGCGAAAGACTGCAGTCGGGAATCACGGTCTGCAAACAGAGAAGTTAGCAGATCAATGAGAGGAGATCACTCCTGCTGACCCTTGTTGTTTCTGAGGCTTCAGTGAAGGTTTTGAAAGTGGGAATACGTGGTATCTCCTGAATTGCATTTCATTTGGCTGCTGAAAGAAAAAAAAATCCTTGCCCGGTTTGCTCTGAGACACTAGATTCAGGCTTTGGTTATTGTTTGGTTGCTATGGCTCCAGATAAATTCCATCCCATTTGTATTCAGTGTCTTACCTCCGCTCTCTCACTCCACAGCTACTCTTCGTCTTGCGTTAGCAGGAGGAGAATTTTTTTTTTTTTTTGCTTTCAACCTGTTAAGTTTACAGAGCGGAATTCGCCAGCCATGTGCCAGTGGAGCCAAGCACTGGGGGCAACACCACACCTAGCAGACAAGGGGGACATTACCTCAGGGACACCCCCCCCCCCCGCCCCCCCCCCCCCCCCCCCGGAAACCTCCCCTGAAGTATCTGCAACTGCCTCTGTTTCTCCAGGCCACCTCCATTGAGCAGCTCTGTAACGTCTGTGTGTGCAGCTGTGACATTTCGCAAATTGCCTTGGTTTATTGGACAGAATGAACTCGGGGCAAAGCCTGGGACAGCTCATTAGGGCTCTGTAACAACAGTAAATCCATATCAAGCTCATTACAGCAAAGTTAGAGCAAGCATGCCAAATCTGCCTCACATTCGCTGTCACAGAAAGGACGCATTCATTATTAGGAGAGCAAAGACTTTTCCGATACTTAAGATGGTATTTTTTTCATTCAGCCACTACAGAGATAATGCAATACGTAAAAAAGTAAGAGTGTGCAGCAAAACAGCATATTTGTATTCACATAGTCAATATTGACTTGCTTATACCTCAATGTTCTCCCTGTTTTTACTGGTAAAGGTTGCCATTGATGTGAATATAGTGGTAGAGGTATTTGGCTTGGAGTCTGATGAAGGGATTGCACCTGGCCACAGGCCATGGTTGTTGATTCCCCCACTGTGAATATCATAAAAAGAGAAAACAATAAGGGGAGATGCGAATAGCTGAGGTCGAAATGAATTGGTAGGTGGGGTTTTACCATTGTAGATGGGACCAGTTAGTCTAACTTTGGTTAATTTTGTAGTGGATTGTCTGAAAATTCTCCTCTTCAATTAGTGAAAATGAAGGCTCAAAAAATTGTCTCAGTGTCATACAGCAGCAAGTGTACAGTGTATGACTCTAAATAGATAACGACAGCTGCTTAACTGTGTCACCCGTAGCAAGTCTGAGCAGAGTCCTCTTTGTCAAATAAAAGTCAAGCATGTGTCAGGCCATGTTGCCAGGGAAAGGGCAGTGTAGCTGTGCCTCAGGGAAGAGATGACTTGCTGGCGACATAAGGCCAAAACAGGCTGTCAGAGAATTCTAGTCACCCTTTCCCGCTTGTTTGAAGCCGATTTCACTCTCGACCTGGCAGCTTGAGACAGATTTGGAGATGCTGTTGCGGGTAGGACTGAAGTCCTCCACGGTGTCGGGCAAGTTCAGCCCTTGGGCAGGGAATACATCTTATTGACGCCTTGACACGATTCTGCACAGATGTGCGTGACAGAGTGTGAAGAAGAGTCTTCACCCTTCCCAAGGAACAATGTTAATTGTATCAATTGGTTAAAATGATAAATGTTCAAGGGCCCTTTGTCATCAATCAAATTCAAACCTACCAATAGGAGATCACTTCGTTTGCATTGAAACCTATTGTTAATTGTTTGCATGGTTGTAATTATTGTCTTTGTCTGCAAGCCAGCCCATTGGTTAACAAGCCACATCTGCCTAATTAAAGGCCTAAAACAGGTGTGTGGCTGGAGACCAAGGGGGGCTCATTTTGTGTCTGTTTGTTCAGGCTGGTTTGTTTGTTCTTTGTTTTAAAGTAAATTATTCCCTTTTTTAATGTCTACTCTTTTCTGCTCATTTTTGAGAGAAGTGATGGCCAGCTACTCTACAAAGAGGCATCTGGAGAGCCACCAAAGCCGCTTTAATTTTTTTTAATAAAATGATGTCACCTTCTGCACCATACAGCGTCTCCCCCCCCCCAAGCTGTGCTATGTTATGGTATATCAGGGCATGAAGTCAAATTATGCTGTGGCAGGTTTTGCCTTCAACCATAGGAAGAGGAAATGGGTCACAGAGCAATCAGCACACATTCATATGAGTCACCCTCCCAAGGACTGATTACAGTGATTACAGGGGACTTGTTCAAAGTGCATTTTTTAAGCAGTTCATTTTTAGTGCACATTAAGTTATACTAAATGATTGTTCCACAGTCATGCTCATGCACTGGGCCTGTAGGAACAGAAATGCAGAGAGATTGATTCCAGTTCTTGTAAAAAGAAGTTGCATTACAGCATACATTCGCACATGTGGAAAATGTCAGCTCTAGTGCAGACCTGGAATCCCCTCCACCCTGCACGCCTTGATCTTCAGGGGCTTGGCTCTGGTGTCAGAGCAATAAAACTTGCCGAAAGAGTCCTCTTCAGAGAAGTCAAACAACACAGAACAGGCAGAACAGAACAGACACAGAACATTTAGCAGTTATGTCACATAACTGCGAAATGTTTTATTAATAAATACGCATCAGGTCCAGGTCTGAAGTGCATGTTGCATTGCAGCACTTTAACTAAGAGAACCTGCTGTTCAGCAGCAGTATTCCTCCTGGGAAAAGAGATGTTTCTGTGTAAGGTGACCAGCTCTCAGGCCGCTGTCATGTTGGCTGGTATGGGCAGAAGATGGATTTGACTGTAGCTTGGTGAGACTCTTGAGTAATGAACATCTGTGTGACAAGGAGCAGGGTGAACGTAAACGCAGAGATGACTGGACGCACAAGAGGTTTGGATCAAAGAAAATAAAGTTACGTTTAGTGGAGGCTCGGGAGATACAAAACGGGCTTTGATGCGTGCGTGCCAACTCGGGCTGAGTAGAGACAAAACAAAGGGAAGGGCTTGAATTCCGGAGGACACAGGCATAACCAATAACTAATTAACACATTAACATTAACTGAATGAGACGGAGAACACAGAAAGTTATATGGTCATCCGGTGGCCGACCCGGGAAGCAGTAGCTACATTCCTGACAGCCTGTGGCAGGTGTGCAGAGAGGATGGGCCTCATCCTAAGCAAACAGGACATAGATTGTCATCTCCAGTTTTCCCCTCGCTGCTTCTCCAGCGGCCTAAGGCAAGCAGATGGTGATGACCAACACCACAGTCATACTGGAGGTCACCGTGTCCCAGCGCACCCCCGGTAGCTTAAGCAAAATTAATTAAAATAGACTAGATGCTGTTTCGTATTTTTGCTTGTAGATTAACGCTTGGTAGGGTGTATATCCCAGACAGAGTAGTGTTTTTGGTGTGAAAGTGTTGGGCACTGTGGGCACAAATGCTGAGATCAGCAAGTCATTCAGCACGCGCTGTGTTCTCGTGCTGATGTTACTTTCGGATCCCCTAAAAGAAATGGCAGGAGGGGTGGTGGGGGGGGGGGTTCAAATTGAATAGCTGCTGAGTGTTGAAAGATAACCGCAAGGCGCTTCTCCAGATTGTTATCATCCGTCTCCCAGCGTGCAGTCCCGCGCGCTCGCAGCTGTGAACTGGCTGCCGGGCTTAAACACGCCGCTCCATCTGCTTAAGAGCCGGGCGATAATCGAGGGGCGCTCCCTCCATCGCGCCGTTTCGCTTCTTGACGCCTGTTGTGAAACTGACACTGCTATTTTACTTTGCGTCCACACGAGCAGCTCGGTTTTCACCTTAGGTGCCTCATCTGCGGCAAATGAAATCAGTATTATCAGTATCACCTTGGGAAAAGCTGGAAGACTTCAATATATCACTGAAAATAAATACTGCTGGCTGTTCGGTATCTGT
Organism: Megalops cyprinoides; assembly: GCF_013368585.1. NCBI lineage: Eukaryota > Metazoa > Chordata > Actinopteri > Elopiformes > Megalopidae > Megalops > Megalops cyprinoides. The sequence continues at coordinate 30,725,948 of NC_050591.1, read as the reverse complement.
ATGATTATATTTCATGCCAACAGTAACAGGTAAAATGCTGATCTTGAGAAGTAAAAACGTATTCAGATTTTGATCTGAGTAAATGAAAGCTGAGGTGGACCCCTTCCTAAATAGAGGAACCAGCTGGCATTTTGGGGAAGCAAATTTGCCATAAAGAAGCAGTCATCGTTGCCATGGGCTAAAGAGCTTGGTGAGGCCAGGTGAATGTTCAGGTTTGCCTGTCCCCTTCAGTACCCTTTGAGAACCCTGCCTGATGAGAGTCTGCTTTAATGAAACCATACTAGGCCATGGCATGTATCATTTCGAACTCTCAATTATGTATGAAGATAATGGCAAGAAAATACAGCCCACACTCACATAAATGGCTCCCATGTAACAGGTCTGTTCCATAAGGATTGACATAATATATAGGACATCTCCCCCAGCCTAGTAGGCTGTTCTGTCCCAACAGTCTATCACTTCTGTAACTCTCATGTGAAGGTAGATCTGTGAGGGGACAGTGACACTTTGAAGAAGCAGGTATGACAAGGAACAGAGACAATCCAAATGCAGAGATAGCTCTGCACACAAGAGGTTTGGCTCATGGAAAATACAGTTATCATTACTGGAAAACTAGGAGAACCAGAACAGGCTTGGTACAAGAGTTCCCTCACACTAAGCATAACAACTCAAGACTGAGCACAGATATGAACAAAGGGCAGAGCTTAAATAACAAAGAACAAAGGTGTAAACAATTACTAATTAACAAAGGTGAAAGACATTAACTACATGAGACTACAAAATACAGAAAATGATATGGCCATCTGGTGGCCAACTGGGGAAACAGCAGCCATATCCTTGACAGCAGGTCCCTTTATCTGTTGTTGCACTTTTGCTAGAATTTGGAGAGCTCACCATCAAATACCCCAAAAGAAAAAAATTAATTAATGTATGCTTCCCCCCTAAAAGTACTAATGCCTTGATATAACATCAAAACCATGTTACGAATCAAAATGTGCTCAGTCACTGTAGGTCACAGGCCTGCTTGTATTGTTCAAATGAGGGCAGTTATTTAATTTTGTCTTCCACAATGGAGCCCCCCACTGGAATTAAATGATACTACTACACTTTCAGCCAATATTGCTGCTGTTTCCATGGGAGATAGATTGACTGATCTCAATTTTCCACACCTAAAATTTGAAACTGCTATTATTCTGATACTACTTACAGGTAATTTTATGGATTTCAGTTTTCATTTAGATGATGAATTCAATATTTAAATTCATGTTCACACAATGTTTCAGTCAACCCTTGCTCACACACACGCATAATAAACTGTCTGTGACAGTCCCATCAGAAGATAATCACAACAATCAAATACAAGTGTCATGTGTAGAGTAGGTTTTATTTCCCTCTGAAAGGTTCATTCTCTCCACAAATCTAAAATGCAGCAACGTCAAGAAAACATTCAAACAGCTGCTGACAGGTGGAGTCATAAATCTCATAATCTCATATTATAACATCTTCCAAATTCATGAAACATGTTTTTTTAAAATGCTCATATTTATAGTCCACCTCCTGTTTCATTGTCAATCCTGGGAGGTAGCTCACTAAAAATATCAACACCACTGAAGCCAGCCACTTATTTTACAGCAAGCTATATTTAAGCTCATGGCTGCAGGTTTGAAAGTGTGGTTTCTCTGCTGTTCATAACTTACACTGTCAGCAGTTTACCTCAGTGTGTGTGCCGGGAGACTATAATTAGAACAGGTGTGTTTAGGTACGCCCTGTTTCTGAGCTATCCTGTTTTGTCATTCTGTGGAGTGAGTGATGCTACACGTTCTCTCCCCATTTGGATGGCTAGAGATCCAGCAGCCTTTTATAAGCCTTTTATTGTATCCCCAACCCTCGTTTTATCCTTTCGTTATGTGCCATTTGAATTAGTTTTCCTGTAGTCTCCTTATCTTGACTTCTGTTCTTCAAGTCTAAAATCTCCTGTTTCCTCTCTCCTAGCTCACAACACCGCCGATGGAAATGTTACAGAGTGACTACTTGTACTGTACCAGACTTCAAATTACGTTAGAGGTGCTCATGTAAAGCTTTCATGAAAACTGTAAAGAGAGTGCATGCTGCAATTTAAAATACACTCCAGTAGTAGGACTAGACACAAGTCATTTCCAGCAAAATGTAGCTGGAGCCAATATTATTTTTGGCTTTCATTATATCACAGAAGGCAAAGACAATTACACTGTAATGACTACATTATCTTTATGCTTAGCAGAGACCCTGATCCAAGGTGAGTTTTATTGGACATATATTACCATTATTCATCTATATGGCTGGACATTTAATGAAGCAATTCAGGTTTCCTCCTTTGAAGTATCTTGGTAAAAGATATAGTGTCACAGCCAGGACTGTATCCTGCAACCTGCCGACTAGAAGTCTGTGTCCTTGTAAATGCCTCCCTCTGCTGCCTATTTTTGCCACTTCCAAGTGCATGCTCAAATAAGCCCTGCTTCCAAATAATAGACTTACAAGAAACAACAAAAGATAACAAGAGCCTGTGCAGTTGTAATATTTGCAGGCAGATGGCTAGCAAAGAAAGAATTACAGTAATCAAGGTGAGAAATGACCAAAGCCTGAACAAGGATCTCTCCTGAGTGTTGTTAGAGAGGGAGGAAGATGACACATGAAGAGGCATGAAAAGTGATCTAAAAAAAGATGCATGTTGAGAAGAAATGGTGAGAAGAAACAAGAGTGACCATATGTGGTAAACAGATGGGGATTAATTAGGAGTAACATGCATGTTAAGTAATGGTGACATGCCATTATTTCTCTCTCTCTCTCTCTCTCTCTCTCTCTCTGTCTCTCATATATCTACAAAACACACTCATCGTGTTTCCTATAAGCTGTAACTAGCTATACACTGACCTCCTGTGGTTGATCTTGGTAGTACATTAAATACCAAATACCAGTATACGGTGTATTACATTTTTATTTCCAATTATCTGCGTAAGAGCAGAATCAATTACTGATGCATTTAAACTAGGTCTCAAGTTGATTTCATTTCAGTACATTTTGTGGCCAGCCTGAAATCTGCCTATTTTTTCAATTAGGTTGCGACATCCATTTGTCAATATATGACAGATAAATGAGCATTTATTAACAGCTTTCCACTTTCTTCCACCCATCTCTATCAACATGCATTTGATGGTTGATTATGTTCCAGTGGCATCTGATTACCACAATGTCACCATGACCTACTTTTATAAATAATTGGATCCTGACAATGCCATCAGTGGTTGGGATTATCAATGGCCTGTCATAAAAACTACATCCCAAAGGTCTTGTTGATTAATGTTTCTGTGACACAAAAATTTCTCATGCTGTCCTGTTACACAGAAAGAACAATTCCTAAACATGAAACTAAATAGAAGGCATATCAATTATAGGGTACTATTTTGATTTGCTTAAATATTTTGAAGACTGGTACCAATTTTAATTATTTTTTTCCATTGTTTCAGATTTTACTCTTGTTGCAAGGCATTTTTCATTCCTCAGCCAGTCACCTAGCTACCTGTATTTCATGTTGTACCATGTGGACAACAAGGATGGTTGTAGGGAAATAAAACAGTCCTACGTTACACTGTAATATTCTGTTGTGTAATGTCACTTATCTTTGCAACAACTGAAACAGCAGTTCACAAAGAAAAACCAATAGATCTGAAGAACTTACAAGAATAACACTAGTGGGAAGGGTCAAAAATATGCCACAGAGACATGCCAAAAACACTACGGGAAGCAGCATGTCAGTGTAATTCATGCCAGAAGAGGATGTACAATGTATTAATTACAAGAATGTCAATTAATGTGACCCTTGTGTTTTCTGGAGTAAAACCCATTTGTGAACAATCTTAACTTGCTTTGTGAAATGCTATTAATATACTTTTTTTTTTGTTAGCATATTTTCTCAGTAGACTGGAGGCAGAGCGAGATGAAAACAGCAATGCTTGCTTTATTTAGGACAAAAAAAAACCTCCTTCAAAAATGGGAGAGAAAAAAATAAAAACCACTCCTCAAACAGAATAAAGCACACAGGCTGTCTCTTCAGTCAAAATTCAGCAGCAGGTCAAAACCGATTAATTAGCTCCTCATTCAAAACAGGCCAGACTCACAGCCAGTAAAGAAGCAGAGGTGTGTGCCTCAGCTCCCTCTCCCACACTGAACTGAACTGAGGCCGAGGCTGAGTGTCTTCAGGTGTGTGGGCAGGCCAGGTGCTGTTCATCCCTGCTCAGCAGACAGCCAGGGCAGAAATCCAGAGTCTAGCAGATGGTGCCATTTTTCTGAGATGCGGGTTCCATCTACCACTCTACTGTACAGGAGAGAACTGCATATTGATTCCACACTGCATGTGTGTGTGTGTGTGTGTGTGTGTGTTTAAAAGAGACCCTTTGAGGTTTACATTGTCTTCTGCTGGGTGATGAATCACTGTGGGGAAACATTTGTAAGATAATTTAATACACTGGTGCATGAATACCTTTGTGGGAATGCTGCACAAACAATGCATCTTGTAGGGTGTAAATATTACATTCCCTATGTGGTTTTGATGAATAAATAAACAAACATGAGTTCAGGCCATACAGACACACTGTCTGATATCCTCATGCTGCCCTCCTCAAAACTTCATCATGTGTACATTTTTTACATAATTTTTTGTATATAAAATTATGGAGGACAGCAGTGTGGTGCAGTCATCAGCAGCAGGGCTCATAACCAAAAGGTTGCTGGTTTGATTCCCTGTTAGGGCACTGCTGCTTACCTTTGGGCAAGGTACTTAACAAATATCCTGCAAATATCCATCTGTATGAATGGAGAATATTGTAACCACCTGTATATAAGTTGCTCTGGATAAGATCATCTGCTAAATGACAATAATGTAATGTGTATTTGCATTATTTCAAATACACAACTTGCCATTAAAAGTTCATCAAATGAACTGTAAATAGGACATAACTTTTAAATAAAAAACTTTTTTATGCCAAATTCAAGATTATTTCCAAATTTAAGATGTTGCTTTATTTAAGTCCGCCCTCTCATTTCTGGGAGACCATTTGCACGGGCTGACTCACTGACATGATTTGCTTTTTACATCTGTTGCAGTCAAAGTGCCAATACTGCAAATGACTAAACTAATCTTCTGGGAGAGAGAAGGAAAAAAATCACCACTAATTAAAAGAAATCCATAAAATATTTCAATTATTCACCATTACCTACCAATTGCAATGTGTGGGTAACAAAATATTGGGCGAAGTGTTGGCGAAGCTAAAAAGTATAGTACCTTGCTCGAGCCATGAGAATTAATTCTAACATACACTGCTTATGAAAGAAGCTCCTGTTCTATATGTGGTTTAATTCTGGCATGTGACAGCTGAGGCCAACATTAACGTTTGCTTCATCGAACGGGGAACCCGTTTTCATTTAGTCCCTGTATTACATGCACCACTAGGTGGCGCCAAATGCTTCATTTTCAACGTAATTTTCAAAAAATCAACAGCAGGTGGTTAAGATTAGGAGAGATTGGACAGCCGTTGTGGTTGAAGGCCTTCTCTCATCATAAGCCTCTGCGAGATAAAAAAATAAAACAAAAGGCCACGGGTCACTGTATAGATGCCAGATGCCTGCGTTTTGTTTTTCCCAAGCGTGTGATTTTTCTCATGAGACCACGCTGACAGGTTTTACTTCATGTGGATCGCCAACACCATAGCCTCTAATGCAGAGTGTGTGTATAATCTAGGCCCTCGAAAACCTGGGAATCTGAAACGCAAATGCACTCTGAATCATTCCTTTCCACTGGCACAGTGGACTAACAAGGCTGTAAACAACCATCTCTAACAAGCCTGGAGCTTTCAGAGCTCAGCCTGTTTATGGACCATCCACCAGTGAACTGTTCCAACTGTTCAATTGGTGTCAATTACAAAAGGTCTGATTTTATTTCTCTTAATGTCAGTAGTAACAATACTGGGATATTTGTTTTAAAAGCACCTTTAATGTGTAAATTACTTGCCATTTGCATTTACCCTGCACAATTACGGTCCTTTTACAATGCAGTAATGTCAGGACTCAAACATGCACACATCAGATTGACAAAAACTTTCCCATCACTGTATGCATTTTTGGTGCCATAAAAATTTATGGACTTTTTATTGAAAAAAAGAATTCATTTCAGAAGCATTCAGAATGTCAACGAAAACACCTGCATTTTTATTTAATTTTTTTTTTGCAAATTCAAAATGGTACAGTACAGTAAAAGGACAGTAATACGCCAAAATTGAGAAGAAAAAAAATTAAAAACACAAACACTTCTGGGAAACAAAGAACTATTCCACATAATACTAGACACTGTGCTGTGCAACCACTAGCTCCATGTTGCTGTAGGGACCCCCAAACTCTACCAGGGTAGTGGCTTAGCCACTACCACTGGAAAAAAATATATTAACTGGAAACAGGGCTAGAGACACTGCTGTAGTGTTAACTTTACAAAAAGGGGACAACAAAAACTGTACATCTTAAAAACCTTTCATATACACAAGCTAACATTTTCTGTTTGGAGAAGTGAAATGTATACAGGGGGTTAACTTTTTTTATTATAAACAATCTAGACTCTACAATTTACTCATCATCGTCATCCTCATCATCATCATCATCTTCATCGTCATCTTCCTCATCATCATCGTCATCATCTTCTTCCCTCTTCTTGGCCTTCGCTGCAGCGGCAGCTGTTTTCTTGGAGCCATCTGGTTTGCCCTTACCACGGTACGCAGCAACGTCCTGAAGGCGGGAGGACAATGTGAGGAGTTTGTGTCACATTATCTGCATCTCACACCCAGCACTACCTGTGGCACCTGGTAACTGACATGTTGCCAGGAAACCAGAAAATGTTGGTGCGCTTCTGCTGAATTATGCATATAGGGGAATGGGTTTAAAAACAAGCACATCACTGAAGTTCAATGTTAACTCTCAAACACACAATCCTCCACCTCTAATGTAAACTCAAATCAGTCCTGAGTACTCTTGAAACAACTGTATTTTTTCAACTTTACCTTGTCGTACTTCTCCTTCAGCTTGGCTGCCTTCTTCTCATATGGCTGTTTGTCAGCGGCAGATGTACTGTTCCACATATCCCCCAGTTTTTTAGCAACCTCCCCAATGGACATTCCAGGGTTCTCGCCTTTTATTTTCGGGCGGTAGTCAGCGCAGAAAATAAAGAATGCAGATCTGAAAGAGAACAATAGAAATTTGCTTGAACAAGACAATCACTTTTTTTCCAAGATAAAAATATTGACTCTGTGCAACTTATGGAACTCCAGCTGGCACCATAACCACAGGAGTAATTGTAATGGTGAGTAACTGAAGGTGACCAAGAGGTACATACGGGGGTCTTTTAGGGGCACTGGGGTCTTTTACTCGCTTCTTCTTTTCACCCTTGGGTGGAACATAGTTCTTCATCTCTCTCTCGTAACGCATCTTGTCTTGCTTTGCCAGTTCTTCAAACTTGCCTTTCTCTTTCGCAGACATAGTCTGGAATCAAATATAAGAGTTATACAAATAAATGCATCTGTTAAGCTTCTTAAGCTTGTTCTGTTCTGAACTGTAGTCATAACTGCACACTAAAATCACATGCACGTTGTAACAGGTGTTAGTGCCCTTGTCATGATCAAACGCATACGTTATTCTACATTTTGTTAGTACATATGGAAATTTAGCCTTCCCCTTGAGCTGTATGAAGACCTGTAAATGTGTGCCGTAAAACAGGACGTTCAGTGGAAGGTTTAATAGCAAAACTGTCGTGCCATTTTGGTGTAATGTTACCTTCCATCTCTCAGAGCACTTCCTGGAGAATTCCGCGAAGTTGACGGTGCTGTCTGGATGCTTCTTCTTGTGCTCTTCTCGGCAGGTCTGCACGAAGTAGGCATAAGAGGACATTCTGCCTCTTGGCTTCTTTGGATCTTTACCCATCTTGTCAAGTGTATCTGTTAAAAAAAAGAGCAAAGTAGGAAAGAAGTGAGACTGGGGTACAACTATGACACCTTACACGGAACGCTAATATTTTTCTCCACTTAAGCATTGTATTCGGTGTTTACCAACAAGTACCGCACACGAATGACAAAAGTGGTTTTACCTTGCTAGCCAGCGACATTATGTTTTAAGTTGGTTCAGCTCCTGTTTTAATAAAGCGTGAGCTATAATTGAACCAACATGCCACCCCAGGGGGGAGGAAACTACCTGCCACAGCCATCTAGTAGTAATATTATACCGCCTGCGTCTTGACATGTGTAACGATAGCTTGGAAACTGTCTTAAATATCTGTTACCTTAAGTCTCTGATGTCTTCGTGTACTGAAAAACACCCTCCTGCAGTAATTCAGGATAATATTTAAAATAATTAAATATTTTTCCTAAACACTTCTTATTCAATGCTCGGTAGCAGGCTTCATTTCAGCGCAGCTTCCTGGGCTCGCTACGGGCGAACAATGGCGCATCAGTTCTTACAGAGGAAAAGGAGGTCAACAACCGACAGCAATATTTCTTCTTCCATTTTGTGAGAAAGCCTTCTTCATGACAGAAAGTCCCCTTCAAATGTCTTTGACCGCCTTCCTGTTCGCATTTGACGGTGCACACATTACTGGAAAAGCCCGAGTTCTTGGCCATTTCTTTCTTCTACGGATCTCTATGAGCAGACTGCTGCTTCGGGTGCACTACACCGGGTTTGTGCATTGATTGCTAGCTAGCTAGCTAGCACGCTAGCATTGCTGCTTTCGCACTGAGCCCGGAATGGCCGCTTGTCTTCCTACAGTTAGCTTAGCCAACGCTAGCCTAACGCGCTGGGGAATATGGCTTCTTCTTTGTCAGGCGCACACAGCCATTACGTTACATGCAACAGGGGGCCGACATACCGCCGATACCCAACCTATTTTTCTGCTAAGATTTTTAACGCAAAACACTTTTTGACAACCGCCGAAATCGAACGATATAGAGAATCAAAGACTGCTTTCTCATTACGCGGAGTCAGATGGTACATTCTCGTCGACGCTCGTAATGAAAACGTGGTTTTAAAAAGTTGAACCGAACTGCGCTCTCCACCGCAAGTACAAGCTCTTGCGTTTCCTATGCAAGTACAGTCAGCCATATTACAGTATAACGCTAGCTAGCTATCTAGGTCCAGCAGAGGTAGCGAGTGAATATCCCGTGTTTAGTCACTCCAAAAAAGAAAAAGAGACATAATGTTGCTCTAGAGTAAAGTGACAATGCGTTTCGAGTTAATTCCATAATTTGACTCGCTAAATGTTTATTTCAATCGAAGGTCTTCACTTTGACAAGGTTCGTCTGCTGTCTAGGGACTTAGCTAACGCAATTTCACCACCAGCCAACAAGGCTGCTGCTTACTAAGGCATTTTGTATCGATCCATAACACTTTATTGAGTTGTGTCTGCCGAAAATTTAAGTTCTGATTTTATCTTTTTCAAATGGAGAAAAATGTTTCCTTTGCAAATGTAATGAAAACGTTTTTATCGAGCGTCTAAGATGCGCCGTTTCTAGCGTTTAAGCTGAGCGCTAACGTTTGCTAGCTGGTTAGCCAGCTAATAAGGTCTTGTTTTGACTGCATCCTTAAGAGGCTTGCTAGCGAGCGAGCTCAAATTCGCTACTCACGAATTTTTTTTAAAATGAAACGATCTGACAATAAGCACAGTTTATATTTACATATATAGCAGTGTTTTCATTTAGTTGTTTTCTTTTAAATACATTTAGTTCCGAATTTCTGTAGCAAGCCACCTTTTGATAGCTACTTACCACAGCTTCGCCGTTTCCCTGTATACTGCAATGGTTCAATAGGAGCAATAGCATTACGCAGTTTCCCCAGTCCTCAGCTCTTTGACATTACTCTTAGTGGGATTCGTCTCCTATTGGCTACCGCCAACTCGTTGGCTCACGTGATTGGACAATGTCTTTCCATTGTCCTAATCACAGCTGCAGCGCCATTGGGTGTCTTTCGGCAAACGTCATCGGAGTTATCAACGGCGCGGTTATACGAAAAAACCTAACTCCGGCTTCAGGCGAGCTGCTTCGACTGTGTCTGTTCTCCGTTCTGCAGAGCAGTGTGCTTTGCACAGTGTATTACATCCACTAGGCAATATAGAATGCCGTAGTAAACGGGTAAGTGTTGTCACTATCCTCAGATGAATTTAGACCGTCCACTGCTTTTTAAAAACCATTCAAAGTAACACATTTACAATGTAGTGAAAACAATTTACAAACAGCTTAACATTTAAATGTTAATCAAGAGATTATAATGAACGCTATAATTATTGTGACTGACGACGTTGTAGTGAGATGGTTTTACTAGAAATCAGTAAGGATCAGCTGAGTTGATGAAATTTAACATTTAAATCCAGAAAGATGATGTACAGTGTCATTTTTTTTTTCAATTGACAACCCAACATAACACTAAGATGTATAGTATTTAATAGCCCCAGCTGTTGAATATTATGGAAATGTCTGACTCGTTTTGATGAGGGAAATGGAGGCAAATTATTCACCCAATCATCCAATCTATGTTAATGGTCATATGATGTCCCAATTACTGTATTAGTATTATTGTCCTTTGTAATAATCTACAGTGTGGTTTTCACTTTACATCAACTATCATACAGTCAATGTTCAGCACTTCAGTGAACACTAGTTTGATGTTAAGGGTTTTTGTCAGACATGTGTAGGCTACTAGATTTTGAATGTCTTCAACTCAGTACATACCTAGTTACTATCCAATGGGCTAACCCATGGAGCTCTTATTATCGCAAAACTATATTTTAATCACTTTAAGCTTTTAGTCTTGAAAGTTAATTGTCTGTTCACTATGTCTGTTTATTTGAATGTTTCCAAATAGCTTATACACTATTAAATTATTTCCAATGGCGTTAAATGGTTATTGTAAACTTGGCTTATGGCTGCCAGTAGCTGCCAGTATTTTTTATAAAAAGCAGTAATTAATGCCCAAAATCAAATTACTAAGCTTAAGTCAGCTATGTATGTATAAAACATATCTGAGGAATGGTTCTCATTAAATTTGCAAATCTTCAAAATAAGCTACTGGTCACATACCATATTTGATCTTTTTTTTTTATTTCACTGTAAACACATGCTGTTTCCTCATGCCTACCTAACATCAAGCATCCACAAGTTTTAAACAATATTATAATAGCTTGTCTGGACCAAAAATTACAATAATCACTAAATTTTTACCTTAAAATCCACAGTGACCAATGTAACCAAAGAGATATGTTTTCTTTAATTCCTATCAATGGGAAACTATTCTAGATGTCATTACATGGGGACTATGATCACTGTACATTACTTGGTAGTGTACAGTAGCACCCCGTACCACCCTACACTTGTTTGGTGTGAAAGGATGCCTTAATAACATAAATTGAGGTGAAAAAGTTTTTTTTTTTTTCACAAAGCATGTTGTTGACATTTTACCAATATTACACAGCCTGTGTTATCAAGCACCTATTGTAGCAAATAGTTTTTTTGTGTACTGGCACTGTGCTTTCAGCTAATTCCCCCATCTCTCAAACAGAAGAGTTTTTTCAGAACTCAAACATTGCCAGTTATGTGTCAGTGTTAATGAAACTTAACACAAATTCTGCTCTCTAGACCCTATTCATTTTCAATGTAAGATAATCAACGCTATTGGCCTTTCAGTTTCTTGTCCACAACATAATCAGTTATGCATCTTTCTACTGAGAAGTGATAGGTTGTGTGTATTGGTCAACAAAAACCTATCAATTTTCAGTTCATAAGGTCAAAGGTCAAGGTCAGCTCAAACCTTGATAAGTTGTTTTTTTGCTTTGACTAACTAATATTTGCGACCTAAATTACCATACAAACATTGTTATATCTAAGACATGCTTAAAGGATGGGGAAACCTGGATAACTAACTGCATTTCCACCTAGCTGGTGAGCAAGCCAGATCCCAGCTGTTTATCTATACTCTTTTTTTTGGTCTTAATTGGTTTTCCTCTCCATCTGTTTCCTTAAAAAGCATTATTAATCTGTCAGACATAATGGCACAGAATGATGATGTCATGTGTTCCAAATTCAACCCCTTTTGCCTGCCCCTCCCTGCTCCTGTTTCCTTGGGTACAGGACTTGCCCATGATGTAAGTGAAACATCTCTTTGAAGTTCACTGTTTTATTGTTGAACATTATGCTGAATTAGAAAGTATGTACAGACTGCTTCAGTGTTCTTGTGATTTCAGCAATGGTGAAGTGCAGATGACCAAGCATTCATTTTTAAAAGCAGTTTTATGAGTGTTTCCCCCTGGAGTTTCAGGAAAAGCAGAGTTTTCATATTTGTACAAAAACATAAAGCACTCATTTAATGCTCAGATGTGCCATGGTACTATAGGTGGTTAGTAGCTATAGATTATATGTTACATGTCATAGAGCAGAGGGAGAGCAAAAGTTCTATCAAGTAGGACCATTTCTGAATGAAGACTATAATATACATTGAACATGTATATTTAACATGGAATGCCTGTAAATACTGTATGTCTCTTGACATATATTATGAACATAAGAGTGGGTGAACCACATTTAAGGGTCACTTTCACTTTGGGTATACATCTAAAATACAGTATATATATTTAAAATAAAAGTTCAAAATATGGAAACATTTTTTAACCTTTGCTGTGAATTTATTATAACAATATTTTGTCACAACATTTTGTCTCTTAGGGAGCAAACTGGCAGTGACACACAGTCCATTTTTGCTTAGCTATACCTTAGCTGGCAGGAGGTAAATTAGACTGCTGTTTAGATTCATATTAGCAGGACTATATGAATATTATTATGTGATCACTTGGCAAAACTCAAGGCAATTTTAAAATGGTACAATTTTGCATTACCTATTTACATACATGGATATTTTACTAAATGAACTCGGGTGAAGAACCTTGCTGAAAGGTAGAGCAGCCGTGTCCTAGCCAGGATTCTAACCTAAAACCTTGTCATTACAAGCCCAGAAGCTTATCCACAACTCCAAAATGCTGCCTTGCTGAGAATATATTGGGCCTAATTTTTGGCAAGACCCAAACACCCTGCTGCCCATTGCTATGTGGAGTGAGTGTCTCTATTATGGGTTTTTAGAAATTTTAACAAGCTTGCAAAACAGTGTTGTCTTCTTGTGAGCTGTCGAATTATATAACACGTAGAGAGGGCTTTACGGTTTTCTGACAGGAAAGACCAATACCTGGCTCCATATGTTAATCATATGGTGATTAAGTGAAAGTTGGAGCTCAGGGCCAAAAAAAAAAAATAGAAAATGAATATACCCAAACATTGGCTAAATTTGTTAGCTGAACAGTTTAGCTTGAAGTGTGCCTGCAGGCCAGACTTGGGGATAAGAGTTATGTTGGATAAGGATGTTTAGTAAATTAAACACAAAATAAAATACCTCTTTACAAACAGTTGAGACAAGCTAAACTAGCCCACAGGGTTGCTTTAAATGAAATGTTGAGTTGTGTGTGTGTGTGTGTGTGTGTGTGTGTGTGTGTGTCTGATGGCCATACACCGCACACACCTTATGCGTTATTCAAAAAACTATTTGGAACATAAGGGCTGTGTGCAGTCTCTAGTTCTTGAGTGGGTTAGGGTTAGGGTTAGGGCTGACCCTGAGGTTAGCCCTAACCCTAACCCTAACCTCACAAAACAGGAGGTAATATAGGATTGTATACTGATAAGACAAAATAATGGAAAGACAAAACCATATATGAACATTTATTAACTAATAAAGAGTTCAGCCACCCTTTTCCTTCAGAGCAACATCAGTCCTTCTTGGAATGCTTTCTCTGACAAACCTAGGCTTTCTCCAAACATAAACTCAGCCAGATGTAGGAAGAAGAGTGAAAGACCTTCTTCTGCAGCTCAGAAGTACAGGTTTTGTACTCATTACACCAGGTTATACATTGTGGTGCATTGGCCTTGGTTAAAACCAGTTTCTGAATGGCAATCCGACTATAAATATCAGCTTTGTGAAGCTCACAATGTGCAATTTTCAGTTGCGTGGACCTTTCACTAATTCATTATCTGCATTCATTACTACCTGTGTTACTGCTACCATTACCACAATCAATAATAACAGTCACATCAAAGGTGCACAGTGGTGATGTTTCACCAGTAGAGGTCACAATATCTCACTGTTTTAAAGGTTAATTTTCACTTTAATGGTAATCTCTCTAATAATTTGGGTGTATTCACCATGCATTCAGTAAATACAGAGTACTTGCCCTGTACTGCCTTGTTGGTAGCAATCTTAAAAACAGTGGGGCCCTCAGTCTGACCATGTCACATGCTTGTATGAAATATGAAGTCAGTCCTCAAGTTCAGTGAGGATAGAGGCAGTCTTTTCACGGAACACTGGAGTAATGGCAGCGGTATGCTGGCAGTAAGGCAAGTGGTACAGGCAGTGGGGAAATACAGGGCTGCATTGCATCTGATTTCATCACTCCCAGTACCCCAGCCATATAACAGGGGAGAGGATTGCTGTGGGTAAAGCCTCTTTTGAAACAGACTTCCCCTCTGTTTATCTCAAGCTTGTGCTGGTTTCCTGAATTTCAGCCTTTTTTTTCCTGCAGCTGAAATGACATGGACGCTCACCCAGAATTCCCAGCGGTCATGCCTGTGGAAGGGCATGCTGTGGCCTAGGAAAACACAATATGAAATGTCAATTCTATCTCATACAGGCAAGAGCGAAGAGTCATGCATCATTTTCATTTGCGGTCAACACTGACAGACCCACAGCTGACAAGCACTGCAGCTGCTTGGCATGCTGTTGGGTGTGAATTCGACTCTTCACGTACAGAAAGTGTTGATGAGGATAAAGGCGCTAATACTGTCATTGAGACTGAAAATGTCATGCAAAGTTGCAGTCCTCTGTAGTAAAATCTTATCATTCTTTTGTCTATCTCAGAACATTGCCCAGATCATTCAGATGTTCAAAAAGAGTAGAAAATTGCTTGGTCATCAGTAAACATGTTTTTAAATAGGTCCTTTTTCATGTCTATTGATTATACAGGTAGGTCTTATTGATCTATTAACTGTGGCTGTCTGGAAAAGTTGTTATACAGGTAGGTTTAGTCTTTCACAGTTTCATTGTTTGAATGCGTGTGTGTGCCTGCCTGTGTATTTATGCACTCGTGAAGCTCTCTCAAGTGGAAGGAAAATTAGTGGCAAGAATTGTTTACAATTCTTTGTATGTGCCAATGACAAATACAGTTCAATGGAGCTAAGAGGTGTGGGGATTTTGGGAATTTTGTCATTGCTAACTTGCAGTATGTCGCCACCCACTAGAACAAAACAGAAGTTTTGGGTCCTGCTTTACTCCTTAAAAACCACTTCTTTCCACTCACTTTCTACTGAGCCTTTTTTTAAAGAAAATACAACAAAAATTGAAAACCAACTTTTAACTCAAATAAAAAGAGACAAAGCCCTCTTGGGATATGGGCCAATGGAACAATGCTATCCATTACTGAAATAATTCCGTTCTAAGAATAAGCTGATAATGGGCAACAGGAGTGTGGCTCTACAGAGCTTCATAAGTAAGTAGCCTCTTGAAGTCAGAGCGAAGAAAAGAACTCATCCAATATGAACTGGATTAAAGGTATGATTTATAGTCAGTCATAGCTGGGTCCTATGAAATGTTATCATTAAATGCTCTTGAGCAATGAGTATTCAGGTTATCCCTGTCATCTTATCAAGAAGTAAAAAAAAAAATAGTGGACTGCAGCGTATGCTCTGTGAGACAGTTGCTCCATCACCTTGCCTTTTTAAAATAAAATAGACTTCACCAAAAAATACACATATGAATAAAAAATGAAATTGCGTATAGAACAATAAATAAATCAGACATTACATTTTTAAAACATTTTATTGTCATCCTTTGACAATAACACTGGTAAATTCTCAATCCTATTTTTCATCAGGTAAGCCACCCTTTACTTAGACACAACGGACATTGTTAATTCAACTGTGTACACATAAGAGGTTTGCAAAGCATGTTAGCTTTGGTTGCAATTTGTTATAATGGTTAAGTGCTAAACATACCAATACTAATCAATCAGACGGTCCAAGACTTTACATATTCATCTGAAATTCTGATTCTTCACAAATCAATCCCTGTATACAATTATCCCAATACTATACTTCAATGATATCAGAAAAACACACACACACACACACACACACACACATTCAAACGCATTACAAATAAGAAAGGACGGACTCTCCTTCATGTTTTCATTCATGATTTGCCTAGTAGTATGTTGTTTACATCATCCAAATAAAAACAAATACCATACAAAATCTGAATGCAAGTGGGATTATTTTTCTCTCACAAATATTGTTACAGTAACAAATTTTATAAAACAGCCAAGATAAAAACTTTTGTAAGTCGCTTTGGATGAAAGCGTCTGCTAAATAAATAAATGTAAATGTAATTCCACATTACACAACACATTTATACAGGATACATACACATATACATATCTATTCTTGGTGTTTGAAGCATGATGGCATCAGAATCTCTAAACAAGCAATGGTACAGTTAAAATGGAGACTGAATTTTACTTGTTGAGACAAGAGACAGATGCACACATACATTCATCCTTTCAAAATGACCAGCCCCAGATTTTGACCACAGATTTTGATCCACAATTTTGATCAAATAGCTCCATCTTGTGGAGCTTCATCATGTGGGCCAGTCAGACCACCTACAGCTCAAACTAGGCTCTGAAACAAGCCTTCAAATCCATTGACAAGTGCCGGTGGCCATTCTCAAACTGTTATCTGAAGGATTCTTCAGACATTTCTGCTTCTGTCGAGGTAAACTAGCCTGAAAATCAACTCTTCTGTTTGCCCACTTCTGCTTTTCTGTAGTAAGAGATCTGTGGAAAGGAAAACAACACAGGCCACATTCTATGCACCCTTGGAAGTACACTCTGCCAAAAAAGCCAATCAAATAAAACAGGTCAGGTGTTATCAGTATAGGTCAACTTCATTTGGAAAACTTTTCAAAAAAGACTAATCAGAAGCAGGGTACACCCATACCTTGAACTTGCGCTTGTTGAATCCAAGCCAGTGGGGGACGTCAAAGAGCGCGTTTGTATAGTATTTCAGGCAGAAGTACGCGTCTCTCCAATCGGGTTTCACTTTCCGCCCGTCTGCGATGATGTGAAAGTTATCACCCGCCCACCTCTGCAGCAGGTCGCTCAAGTCGATCTACGAAAAGCAATCAAAGATACAGGATTTTTGGAACAAGAGTTCTCACACCCATTGAGAGTGAACAGTCATACAATCACATCAAGTTAAATGACTCCATTGCTCAAGTTAATCACTCAATTCGATTGATTGATTACTTCTGTGTGTGTATACGTGTTTCTCCCTCTTTGTGTGTGTGTGTGTGTGTGTGTGTGTGTGTGTTTGTATGCGTGCATTTCTGTGTGTGTTGAGTACATAAAACTATAGCAGAGCTATACCTAGCAGCTGTATTGTGTCAGAACAATAATGTTACAGACTGGTAGATAGAGCTGTAGAGAAACTGCAACCATACAATGAGTAATAAGTCAGTGTCATCTAGAAATAAAACGAATAGCTCATTCATACTGGACAGGCATAATATAATAAAACTTGGTCAATTAAACACCACTAGGGCATAGAATAACTGTACAGTTAGGAGTAAAGGAAACCAAGTTGTGATGCCTCCTCCTATCATTTGAATGAGGACAGTTTATGCTTTCATAGAACATAGCAAACGTATATACAGCTACTTCTACTATTTCCAAAGTTTTAGTGACTGGCATACCTTGACTTTGTAGCTCTCTCCCGCCACAGATGAAATGGTGTGATCCAGGCCTCTCTCCATCTCCCACTTGATCACGGGGTTATTACCATCCAGGATCACGATGTACTGTTTCAGCACTGGAGCACCAGAGAACAGAGAGGGCAAAAGTTTAGCTTTCTTGTGTACTCCCTGTTGACATTACGGCCATAAAAACTGATGAGTCATGCCCAAAATACTCTGCTTTTATCTCTCCAACTAGGACAGGCATGGTTGTCTGGAACCAACTATGACTCACACATCTGGCAAGCTTTGAGTAACTCCAACGAGTAACGCAACATAGAATAAGGAAAATTACATAAATCAAGGGGCCTGACAAATTAACATAACCACATTATTTTTTTCCTCTTCTTCTTCTCATTATTATAATTATCATCATTATCATCACCATCGTCATTATTATTATTAGTAGTTTACTAAACGAATATACAAAGGGCATAAAATAAAAATTAACCAGTTTGCAAAGGAATAAGACAACGAATTCTTCAAGGGAAACTTCGATCGTTCTATCCGACTATCCATGCCGTATAAATTAGTTTGCAGAGCAGTGTTTTTAGTGCACGGTTTATTACCGCACACATGATGAAAATGACGACTGTCCAGTACCTTTTGCGTTTTTCTGGACCTTTTTGGACCGTGCGGTGTTGTGCTCGCAAGCCGAGACCATTAATACAATCCGTTTTGATGTCAGTCTTTCCCTTACGTGCATGTAGTCTTTTAGAGTATGCACTTTAATTGACCTTTGGAAAAAAAACGGGAAAAAACAAGAAATTGTTATTACCTAAGTTTGGTTTATACTATGCACGTTTAAAACACGGGCAGAATAAGGTGCGAAATGTTCTCCTTGTGACGCTTACCTTCCGGGTGAATTTTGGAAAATGACTTTTCCTTTGGCACTGTCGAATTCATCGATGAATACACAGAAGCTGTCGGGGTCGCTTCTGATAAATCTGTACCCCGTCACACGAAGCTCCACCGTGAAGCCGGACGGCGGATCCCGCAGAAAGTCTTCGACATCGATGACGTCCATTTGGAACTTATTAGCATTCTTGACAGGCATTTTCTCAGTCGGGTTTCTTCGCCCACAGAAAACCACACTGTAACTCGCTGCTGAACTGTGACGGCAGCTAGTGCTGGGAAAGAGTTTTTGTCCTCTTCTTGTTGTGAACTTAGCACCACGTGACTCACACCTCTTTACAGTGGGTGGGACTGCACCAGGAGCCAGGCGCTTTGGCACTCGAGGCTCCAGCCAAAAGAGAAATGTTTGTTTGTTCCGCACGTGTAGACGGCTTCACCTGTTTCTCGAAATCCACGGGCGTCGCACTTGTTTTTTCAGTGATCAGTTTCCTCCTGTGAGTGTGAGAAAGATGGCAGAACAAAACAGTGCTGTCTTGATTTCAGGGTGTCTGATAAAACAACCCACTGTGTGGCTCAGCTGGGTGGTTGTCAGCAGTCTCACAGAGATGGAGTGGAGCTACAAATACAGGTGTGTGTGTGTGTGTGTGGCTGCTGAAAGGTAGCTGTTAGTTACTCTGCTGTGACTATGCTAGTGCTCGTTCCTCTTTTGTGTTAAATTTAAAAAATATTTCTCCTTTGTATGTATTTATTCATTTTTTTTATGGGCAGTGCATCGTGCAGCACCATAACACCAGGTCACGCCACCCGCTGTGGGTGGAATATGCTGCATGTTTTACCACAGGTATGTTCTATAGACATTTCCCCCATTTACTCAGTGGGAATTTCCTGCTCTATTTTTCACTTCACGTGTCTGTGGCCAATGTGAATTCCAATCAATTGACTAGTACTACTTTATTGTTGCTCATTCAACTTCAATGGAAACACTTCTGTTCTGTGCAGGAAGTTGCTTTGGACGTCTGCTAAATGAATTTAATGTAATGTGATGTATTGTAATGTAATGTAGTCCCAAGAATCTCATTCTAGAGACCACCTACTCCAGACACTTTTAGCAGTATAAAAAAGACATTTCCAACACACCAGCTGTCCCTGGTGTTCTGTAACCAGAAAGAAGCCAGTAGCTCCAGCTCACTTTATGGGCTGGGAAACTCCTCTAGCTAGCTGGTCAACTTCAGCAGGTCCCACATCAGTGGCTTTTCCTCAAGAGCAAACATTTCAAGCACTTTCTCTCTCTGGCCACCTGAGCTGCTCCAGTGGTTCTCATTCCTTCAGCCTCTGCGGGTTTCCCTCTGAGCAAAGGGGCGGCCAATATGGTAAAAGCAGGTACCAGGTGTTCGTGGTCATGGTTCATTTTGCCTGAGCCATTCCCAGCATCCTCGGGGAAATGGAATCCTGGAGCAGCAGCCATTTTCTCCAGCACTTCCAACAAAACCCCACACTGCATGATCGTGAAGTTTCAAAACACACTTCCAAAGAGTAAATCAAATGATTTCCGATTTGGATTAAAAAAACAACTTTCCATTTTTGGTTTCAGTATCCATCACTAAAAGCAATTCTCACATATCTCACTTTGGCCTCAAAAGCTTTTACAAGGACAGGAAACACATTTGGTGCTAGTAAGGCAATATGGTAGGTCAGTTACAACACAATTGCCCAGAGAAGATATTGTGTTGGTAACATGATTAGCTTCTTGGTTACAAGAATTCTGAGAATTGAGAATTTTATGAATTGTAAAAAAAGCCCGTAAAGCGGTAGTGGAGTGATAAGGAAAGCTGGCATGGCACGATATCATGGCCACATTTATTTGCTTGTCAGACACCTCTGTTAAGCTTGTGTCAGTTGGTATGTTGGATATATACTGAAGCAATTCAGATTCTGTCTCAGACTCTGTCTCAGTATTTTGCTCAAGGGTACAACATCAGTGCCCTTAGGGTCTGAACCTGCTGTCTGCCAAGTACAAATGAACCACTACACTGCAGCACACCACATAAAACTTTCATATGTTCTTGTAGCCTGGTCATGGCATGAAATACTAATGATGAATCAGAAATGAACTAGGAGTTTTACAGTGTCATGATGTTTGCCACAGTAAGTGAATTTGCAAAACAGGATATTTCCATTGGTGAGGATATGAAGTCCCCTGTGGTCGTTAGTATGCGTTTTTCCACTCAAGTAAGCTTGATTGTATTATTCACCCATGCAGATGAAGTAGATTTTCTTTTAAAAGTTTTCCTTTGGCTGCCACTATGGAACTTGTGGCCCGGCCAGTATTTGATTTGATTTTTGTTGGCGGTTTTCCATCCCCTGAAGAGCTAATTGTTTATATTTTATAGGATTTATCTTACTGTATGAAAAATGTTCTTTTACGACATGATGTTTTTCTTATGAAATGCCATCTTTTAGGTTCATTTTATGTTGCCCATGTCGAATCTTACTGTAATGCCATTACCTGTGGGCTTGCGTCACAGTCATCTCACATTCCTTCCCATGGGCACCTGGCGTAACCTGGCTGGTAGGGAGAGTGCATGGTGCCACTTACGTTTCACCTGTCCCCTCCAGGTCGCATGATAGAGTGACAGGAGGTAACATGAGACCCGGACCAGCAGCGTCTGCCGAAGACGTCTGTGAGCGGAGGGCCGGTCAGCCCCAAGAGGCTTAGCTGGCAACGCTCGGTCAGCATCACAGCAACGCAGGGAGGACCGTGGCATTCCACAGAGAAAGAGAGAGAGAGAGAGGGAGGGAGAAAGAGAGCTCCACGGCTGACTGCAGAGCAAACAGCTTTCAGCAATGCCGCTGGGGAAGAAAGTCCGCCCCACCTCTGCGGCTGGCAAGATACAAACTCAGAACATTCCCAGGTAATGTGCTTTTATCTGTTTTTTGTTTTTCTTATTTGATGGTGACCTATGAGTCACTGCCTAAATTTAATTCAAGGAGCGGGAAGAACTTCAGAGTCTGGCAGGTGAATTTTGAAGGCTGTCAGCTCCCTTTTGCTCACTGAATTAATTCTATTTTAACAAACTATTCTTTCTTATTTCAATTCAGCACATGCTTTTACTTATATATTTATTTTTGTTTAAGCAGTTTACTTACTTTGGTAGACTTTTGAGGGCTGTCAGTAGAATAAAATACACGTCAAATCTTTATTTAATGAACGTAGTTCCAGAATTTAATTTAATGTGAATGAAAAGCTTTTGTGATTTAAGTGCCGTGGTTCACGGTTCTCAGAATGAGTTTTTTGTTTCAGGCGTTTGGCGGATTGGTTGCTCTGCTGTGTTTTCTTCTCGGCAGAAAGAAATCCCTGTTGTTCAGAGACTGTTTACCGTTGTCAGGGGACTGTGGAGGTGGTGTCCCTGTGGCGACTCACTTTGGAGGATAATGAATAAAGCATTGGTGTATATGTTTCACTTGAGGGCTTTTTAATGCGCTCTTTGTCGAACCGATTTACGCCCACATTTAAAACTCTCAGGCACTTGCCTCAAACTCCTCACCGTCTGCATCCGACGGCCAAAAATATTCAAATGCTGCACGCTCTGAACCAGTGCTCTAAAACAGCTCAGTGCTGTAACTTCCAGAGCGCATCCATGTCCTGCCATGCACACTCCTTTTGTGGGGTGCTTTTCATTTTAAAATTGGGCTTAGTATACTGCAGCCGCTGGTCCCATGTCTGTTGTCTGCTGTTTGTGCTAGTCGTGTTTTGAGGTGAATGTGCACATGACTCCCATGGGCCCTTTTTAGCAATGTGAGCCGAGCTGGCAGCAGCAGCTTCCTGCAGTAATTAGCAGGGAAATATAAGATGGCATGGTCTGCCGCTGCAGAAGATCACCTAACCAATTAGAGTATATGAGATTAATGATGGTTCAGAGACATGAATTATAAAAGCTGACAGGGGAAGACAGCCATTGTCAAGAGCCTTGATTCTTTGCAGCTGTGCCATTACAGTGTCTTAAAAGTTTTTGCAAACCTTAGTTTCTATAGAAGATGAACATGCCTTTTACCCCTGAGACATGTGTGTATGGGAATTAAATTTACTACAAAAGAATTAAATTATGTAACACTGAGGCATTAACTGCATCAACTGACTTTGAGTGTTTGGATGGAGTCACCGCATCTACACCAAACTGTATGTCTAATGACTGATCCTCAGCATCTTGACCGAGTTGGGGCCTGCTGCTGGGAATGCCGGACAACGCAGGGTGAAGACCTCGGGGCCAGAGCTGTGGGTTGAGAGAGCGCCCCCCAGCGGTGTGGTGGTCTCCCAGCAGGATGACCCAGAGATCAGCGGGCAGCGTCCCGAGTGGCTGGAGCGTGAACTGCTCAAGCAGGAGCATCGCCGGCACTCCGTCGCCCTCGGAGACAGTGCCACTCTCCGCGAGCGACGCCTCTGGAGTGCCGACCCCAGTCGCAGCCTCCGCAAGCTGCAGGTACAAATTAAAACTAAAACAAAAATTAAGACTAAAAAAAATTTCGATTAACATCTCCATACCTATCTAGGTGCTCTTTCTGTCCATTTCAAACCCAAAATCAGTTTTTTTCATTCTTCATCTGGAGCATTGGCAGTTGGTAGGATGCAGTGCAAATATAGGAGTCAAACCAGATAAGAGACTGAACGTGTTTTTGGTGATAACAAAGCCTGCCAGTGTAAGTAAGGATCATACCTCAGCAGCTGATTGATTAACTGGCTCTAATTTTGAAGCAACAGCGTGATGCTCTTCACTTAAAATGTTTCAAATATAACAAAGGGTTTGGGTTATATTAAATAATTTGTATTATACCACAGAGATCAGAGATTAGTTTTCAGTGTAAGACCCCTTGTTTTTTCATTACAATTAATATGACTACTTGTGAAGGGCAGAATTAACATAATAGATGCAATCAAGAAAAAAAAATTCAGTTACTAAAGAGCGAGCCCCAATTAAATCGGTATGCTTGTTAATCACGCAGAAACAGGTCGTCAATAGTTTGCATAAAGTAAGCTTTCTAAGCTTTCTTCTCAGGGGCCAGCAGTGCTCTGGGGGTCACTTAAAATGCTGCACGCAGGGTCATGTAGCTGTACAGACTGGGCACAGTGTTGTGGCAGTGATTCTTTATTCCTGTCCTCTGATGATGCATTGCTGTCTGACCTCATTCCAGCATGTTCTGTCCCTTGTGTGGAGAAGGTGAGGGCACCAAGTCCATTGTGAGCCTACAGCAAGGAAAGCCTAGAGATCATTTGTTGCCGTCAGTTGCTTAGGAACAGCCAGAGAGGTGTTGGTTACTAGCTAAAAGGGTTGTCTGTCTGTTTCCCTTTGCGACCCCTAGGGTGTCTCCTCATTAAAACGTTGACCAATCACAGTGAGCCCTGCTGCAGGTTAGATAACGGCAGCCGTTCCATTGTTATCGTTGTGTTAGTGAGGAAGACGAAGCTCTTTCTCTGTGCCTGCCAAACAATAACTCCAGAGACGATGGTTTGCATACATTAACCGTTTCATTGACACAGAGCTGATTTTATGATCTGCTTGGTGATTGACAAGCCTGAAAATGAGAAACGGTGGTGACCTATTTCCATTTCATTTCGGAACTGGAGTAGAGGAGGGAGTACACCCTTATTGATTACATTACAGCCTGAAGATGTCACTGGGGCACCAGCTTGTAATAAAATCTTCTATATTCACCTCTTTCCTCCCTCCCCACTATTCTTTTTTCATCTTTTTCTTTCCCTCTCTTCCTCTCTCTCTCTCTCTCTCTGTCTTTAATTTACATACAGAGATCCAAACATGGATACACACAAACGCAAATATACACAGGTACAGGGCTGCAGGAGACACAACCATGACAAACAGAATTTTATTGACATTTGTGATTTATAGCAAATGTTACTGGAGAATGGCTGTAGCCAGTCATATTGACTGGCTTGATATAATTGGCTTCATCACTCTTTATGATGCTGTGCTGTGTGAATAGTCTTACCTGTCCCACAAAGAGGTCATAAAATGTGATGGGTACACCACTAACACTGCACTACTCGGTACACCTTTGTCTCCTCTGTGCCTGGGGGTTCACATTGGACTCATAAGTCATCCAGCCCTATCCTGAATTACAACAGGATGTACTGATTGGTCATCCATCGTTGAAAATACCACAGAAGGACAGAAATTAAAGGACATCCTGAATATGTGTATTTGTAGGTACCACTAACATGTTGCTTGGCATGGTAAAATTGTCGGTTTTAACAAAATTTTTTGTTTCTAAAAATAGTTCTGCCTCAATACACACACACACACACACACACACACACACACACACAAACAACGATGATATAGATGCAGGACGGCCATCCCAGCCACTGAAAAATTGTGCTTTTAATAGCTGAGACATGATTCACCATATTAAACAATTAAGGCAGTTTTCTTACACCTGAATGCAGGAGCAAGTTCAATCTTATCGCAAGTGCAATTTAGCAGAATCAATGATTAAAAGAACATTTATGATTGGACACGCTTGACCTGCTTTACATCCCTCTCCCCAGTGGCTCACTGTGTAATTGGATGCCCCCCCCCCCCCCCCCAAACTGATCAGACACAACATGTCAAAGGACCACTCCTCCTCATCAGAGACCCTGCACAGTTCACCTGAATAAGCCGCAGCACGGTGTGGCAAAGTGAAATATAAGTGAGACATTAATGAGGGGTCTGCGTAAAAACAGCCGTGTTTAGAGCACAGGGGTCAATGAGAGTCCTCATCTAGATTCCACAGACAGAGGCAGAGGTAATCAAGGCACTGATGGAAAGAGCTTTCTCAGTGGGTTTCTGGTAATGGGGATCTTTCCCAGTACTTGTCGGATTTTGACACGTCCCCAGAGTAGAATTTTTGAAGGTATCGTTAGAATTTATAACAAAAAAGGACTGGAGTTCAAAAAGACTTGAATAAACCTAAATTTCAAAGGTGATGTGCAAATATCAACTTTTCTGTTATTTCTTTTTCTGTTTTTTTTTTTTACCATCAAAAATATCATACTCAACAACGTACAAATAAATTTTGTATTAAATTATGTGTGAAATATGTATGCAAAGTAAGGGTTTAAATATGTTGTATTTATTTTTGGCCGTCCCATTTTTTAAAGTAACTAGTTTAACTAATTTCAGTTTTATTTTGTCTGTGAGCTTTCATGGTGTTCTGTCATTAATTTTCTTCAAGGCACGTGTTGAACCTACAGTATGTTTTCAGGAATGAAACATAAGGGATTTGATAAAGCCCCACTTTTTGCAGGGTACCATGTGATCCTATCTTGGAGTTACAGCCAAACATCTTGGTATATAAATATACATGTTATATAGCTCCTAATTCCTGTGAGCAGCAGAATTCTGATTGCTTGGAGTGGTTTCTATTTGAAATGAATATGCATGCCATTAGGGACTGATGTCATCATCTGTGTAGCTTTCTCCATAGACATCAAACATTTCAAAGCACTTCACACCTATTTAAAGCAATTTCAATGCACTTCATGTACAATTGGCTTCAGCTGGAATTGAATAGCAAGACAGTGACCTTTGCAGTATCAGACTATTAGCACAGATTCTTTGTACTTCACAAGGCTTTGTGTGATTAAGCAATTAGCTCCTCCATCCGTTAAATAGGGGCGGGAGATGCGTCTCCTGGTGCGTGCTCCAGAAGGAACACAGCTGTTTATTATCATTATTTATTAATAACAGCTCAGACAGTTGCCGCTGCCTGAAGCATCCTCATCGTTTGGGGAAGTGAATGTCAAGTTAGGAAAACGTTTCCTTGATC
Source organism: Megalops cyprinoides (assembly GCF_013368585.1). Lineage (NCBI taxonomy): Eukaryota > Metazoa > Chordata > Actinopteri > Elopiformes > Megalopidae > Megalops > Megalops cyprinoides. The sequence goes on along the minus strand of NC_050591.1, from coordinate 30,699,335 downwards.
CTTGAGGTGTGCGGCGAACATTGTAGAGGCCTTGCGTAATGTGTGTGTGTGTGCCTTTGATTGTGCATGTTTGTGTGTGTGTGTGTGCGTGTCTGTGTGTGCCTTTGATTGTGTGTGTGTGTGTGTGTGTGTGTGTGTGTGTGTGTGTGTGTGTGTATGTGTATGTGCATGTGTTTTTCTTAAATGTCAACTCGGGGGGCTCCCGTTCATCATTGAAGCCTTTAAAGCAAAAGTTCATTATAGTTCATTCACAACTCATACACACAAGAAATCCTTTGTGAATTAATGGTTTGCCTTGCTTTCCATCTGTGCATTGTCCTCTGCTTCCTTTAATGCCTCCCCTTGCTTTTTCAAGCATTCAGAATTCATTAACTGGCTGGTAAGTGAAGACCTGCATGAGATGTGCCAATAGGTGATGCTTTTAAGCCATTTAGACTTAAGTATTTGTCTCCTCATGGGAATATGGGAAGTTATGCATGATGAAATCAATGAAGTTTGTATTTACCCGTAATCTGAGATGAGCTTCTTGATCTGATACACTTGTTTCTCAAATGGCAAGTTTTAAATAATATTTTGTCAATTTTGTTCTGTAATGATGACAGTACAGGTAAGAGAGAGCTGTTTTTGTGATGCTCAAAATCTCTAAGTTACATAAAGCTGAGATGAAACTCAAATGTCTCTAAATATTATTTCTGCAGTCTATTTTTGGTGTTCTTATTGCTGGAATGTTTCTGTTTTTGTGAACGCTGTTCTGTTCTGTGCTTTTCTCGTATTCTGTTTATTGTCCAAGATCACACCATTTTGCTCATGATTTATTTTTTCTTAAATAGATTGACCAAAAAGTATCTCTTGAAAACCTGGCAAAACTCAAACTGGCATTTGAGGTATGTAGTTTGAATTAATTGTGGTGCATCAGTTAGATGACTAATGCCCAAGAAATCTGTCAATATGGTTTAGATATGACATATAATTATGTATGACCTGTTTTGAATAAGTATATGAAATAAGAACTGTGTGTTCCCTAATTGTAATGACCACTGCACTGCTGTGTAAATATGAGCATAACTTGCGAATGAATTTCCCAGACATGGCTCTTTAAAAATAAATATTACGCAACAAAAAGGAGATTAACAAGTTTGAAATTTGCTTTTCATTGACCTCTGTTGCAGGAATTTGAGAAAGGTGGCATAAGATCATTGGACATGGCGAACTTCAAGCAAATTGTCAAGAAGTGCTTGGGATTACGTGATGTTGTACGTACCGCAGACGGTCTGAAAAACAACATTTTAGGTTTATTTGGTACTGACTGGACATTTTTACAGCTCACTGCAAGTGATCTGCTGGGAAGACATGACCAAAGCCTCTTAATACTGAGGCTCAAATGACATTGAATGCATTCGGGCTACTTTACCAAAGGTCGGACCTTAAACATGTTCACATGTTAATATTCATTAAGTCCATTCATATGATCTTTAAATCTTAATTTAATTAATCTTTGGAAAGAAAGTAAAGACATAGCTGGTATTTCGCACTTCTGCTTAATTCAATGGTCAACTGAAACAAATGATCTTACCTCATTGCAGCCAACAATTGTTGTTTCAGAGAACATGAACATCTTAAAATGCAGACCTTTTTGTTATGGATTAATTCACAGATTAACTGTGTGCAAAGGCAAAGTGCAATTATATGAGTGGTAATTATGTGTAATCATTCCCAAGAGCTATGTCTTATCCTCCGGCTCGTAATAATGATCCGTGCAGATGCTTGTATTTTGTTCTGTTTTAAAATGATCGGTGACCTTCTGGAACAACCCTTTTGGCCTATCAGTTCACACTCCCTTGTTTTCTAAATGTCACAGAATGATGAGCAAATTCAGGAGCTATTCATGAAGATTGATTATTCAGGAAACGGCAAGATTGTATGGGTGAGAACAATTTGTCATCTCAAGTCACAAAAGTTCATGGCATTAATGTGCGATATAAAGTGGTGTGTTCAAGTTTCTTAATGTGGTTCCATATCATAATAAGATTTTCTTACAGTTGAAATCAACAGTTTCACGGGGAGACTTAGTAACAGTGGGGAAAAAAAGCAGGGCATTGTAAGATTATGGCCATGAGGAAGTTCTGGGGCTTGTGGAAACTGCACTGTTTAGGAAAGGGTTGTTTTATGTAGATACCCAGGTTATATTAGACATAAAGTAACAATCATGCCCAGGATATACTAGACGTAAAGTAACAATCAAAATGCTAGTGCTCAGAGGTGGAAAACCCTGGCTTCAGAAAGTAAAAGTCCTGCCACGTATTTGTTCCACCCATTCACTACACCAGCTGAATTTAATTAGTAGAACTTTTCAGCAAGGTAGAGGAGCTAATTAGTGAAATCACCTTGTTTAGTGAATGGCTAGAACAAATTCATGGTAGGACTTTTACTTTCTGAAGCCGGGGTTTTCCACCTCTGCTAGTGCTGTTAGCTCTCAGCGTTGTACGTGTTCATCTGACCTGTTGTTTCTGCACCCTGCAGGATGAGTTTTGCACCTACATGCAGCTGGAGTACACGGAGAAAGAGGAGTCCGTTTATCGCAGCAAGCAGGTTGCCCTGGCCCTGCCAGCCTGCATCAGGCCCATGTGCCACGGAGAGCCGGTTCTTAATATCCGTGCCACCCCCGACGGAACAATCGTGACCGTGCGAGAAGATGGGGAGGTCTACTACTGGAACTCTGAGCTCCAGCTCAAGAAGAGCAAGGCAGTGTTTGTATGTGTCCTTATGTGCACCTGGACTGATTCTTCCTATACCACATGACTGCTCCATCAGATAGTCTGTTTAATAATCAAAGAAGTGTAAATTGACCATTTGCACATGTCCATAGGGCATTCTTGTGTTACAGCTGTGTAGTCTTAATTGTCATGCAATGTTGTTATACAGTATATTATGGAGGGTTAAAGTTTCCTATATTGTGAATATATATCTTTACTTCAAAGAGCGGTTGAGAATGAATAGATTAGAATTTAGAATTCAGGTTGTGGTTCAGGGTTTTTTTTTTCACATGCCTTGTTGTTTACTTATAGCAAGAACGACCTGTGAACAGGAAACCAAAGTGGGCCACTGATTTTGTCATCATGCCACAGTACAACAAGCTGATCATCGCAACAGGGTAACTGTACAATCTGTCCCGGTGGTGATAATTAACTGTAGTGCGGCTATAGGTCACAATACTGGTAGAACTGGGTTTGAAGTGCTTTTAGCATCTGTGGTGTTCTATTAAAATAACGTCAGGCTTGTACTGCAGGTGCCAGATACCCTCAGGAGTGTGAGACAGGGCGTCGTTTAGCTATCCCTGAAAGGGCAAAGGTCCAAATTCAAACACGAGTGACACAAACACTCACTTTTGAATGACCCGGTAAAGCACGTGAAGGAAAGAATGGGTGGCTGGATGTCTCTTTCTGTTATGGGAATCTATGTGATGTGCAAATATGTTGGTTAATATGTGCAGCTGTCCATTGCCATCCATTATCTACATCTATTGCTTTGATGCAGGTTTACATTGCTTTACAGGGTGGCAGTGTAGCATAATGGTAAGGAGCAAGTCTCATGACCAAAGGGTTGCTAGTTCGAGTCCCCGCAGGGGCCCTGATGCTGTACCCTTGGGCAAGGCACTTATCCCAGAATGACCTCAGTAAATATCCAGCTGTATAAATGGATAACATGTAAAAATTGTAATCTATGTAAGTTGATCTGAATGAGCATCTGCTGAATGCCAATAAAGTAATGTAAGGTAATTTACTGTGATATTGAGAGAACAAACAGAGAGGCGATGGGTGTGACTTGTCAAAAGTCCTAGGTTTGATTCAGTGAAGGGCTGAACCCACAACCAAACAGGCTGTGATTCTCACAGTGCTGGAGCTGTTAGTGCTGGAAGTGGCTTAGATAATTTCAGATGGTGCATGTTTTCATACATGAGACCTGTCACGCCTGGTCTCCATTTCTCCCAAGGACTCTTATGCACCTGCTACAGGTGGAAAGTGCTGCCAATTGTAGTAGTATACCCAAGCACTGAACTAACTTCACTTAACTCCCCCGCCCCCTTAAAGAATTGAACCCACTGCCTCCTAGTTAAAAAGTCAGATGATCCAAGCCCTGCCTCCCTCCCCATCCAGCGATCGTGAGATCCAGTTCTATGAGCTCTCTTCGTTGGAGCCCTACTGCCAAGTGAGCGCCCTGGAGACTGTGCCTCTGAGGATAGACTTCTGGTAAGCAACAAGAACGCACTTCTGGCCAGAGTAACCAGCGCCCTGTCCCCTCTAGCAAGGCTATGACCCGCTAACTTCTCCCCAACCCTTTCCCTACAGCCTCATGGACCCAGACAAGTGTGTGATTCTGTATGGAGATGCTCAGGTAACCCTTCCCCCCCGCAGTCACCACTAATTAATTTAATGGATTGCAACAGTTGATTAAAAGCTGCTCGCTTGATTAATTATGAATCTTTTTTTTCTGTCTTTCTTTCTTGCTTTCCAGGGCTGCGTGAACATCATATTAATGACTTCAGTTGGAGAGATGCTGAGGTTAAAAAAAAAACAAAACAAAGCTTCTTTAATCATTTCTGGCTTGTCCTCCACGCTATCTTTCTGTAATCGCAAAAAGAGCTCATGCAGAATTTGCTCATTCTGAATCAGCTCCTGACATTAAAAACATTTCAGCTTCACACTTTTGATTTTGACATTGCTTCTCAAATGGCTTTTTTAAATTTTTCAGTGAATTTCTCCCTTGGAACTGTTGCAAAATTGAACTGCATTTTACACTTCAAAATATCTGTGAGAGTGAGGAGCGGATAATTGCCACAGCTAGACATTATAATGAGGAAAATGATCCTTAATGCTGTCTGATTGTTTCCATGACAATATGTGGTTTAGCAGTCACAATCAACCACCTCTAATGACATGCAACTATCCTTTTTATGTTTTTTACTGGTTGAAGGGTTTCTATAAAATGCTTGTGTGTATTGCTTTTGTAGATCTGTGTGTTCGCTCTTCAATTTGATAAAAGTGAGAAATTTTCAAAGGCAAGACAAGCAAGGAAGATTTACTTTGTGGGGCAATAACACTCCAACAGTTCTTTATCTCCCAAATTCATGTGAACTGATTTTTTTCCCGCATTTCAAAACAAGCCTCCTTTCATTTTTAGACTGTGGAAGAAGTTGCCCAAAGTCGAAAATGTACCCAATATAGGAATCGACAATGCTGTGCTCTCTCCAAACGTGACATACATTCGATGGAAGGTTCATGAAGACTGGGTAACCCAGGTGACTTTTGATCTTTCAACTCTGTTTCAAGCATCACTATCGTGCCATATGTGGTATATTTTGACACTTAGCCCGACATACAAGTATTACTGCATTCTGGCCTACTTGACCGTGGTATGTATGTCATGGTGACTGAGCCAGGTACAGTTTCCATGGCATGAAGCCGTCCCATATACAAATATGCCAGACTATATTTGTGATGCTCGAACTGCTGACATGACATTCGACCTCAGAGGTAGTTTGATTGCAGTAGTTATTTTATTTTTTTTTTCCATTGATCTTGAAAAATGTCTTGTTGAATGCCTACTTTCAATACACTGGACAGTTTTTACTCAGCATTAATAGTAATTTCATATCTGATTGATTTCAGGTGAAATATTTTGACAGCATGCGCGCCATTGTCTCTACCTCTAACCATGAGCAGTCTGCACTTGTGATAGGTAATTCTCAGATTTCTCTCTCTTAGACTGCCACCATGTTAAAATCCTGTGTGTGTGTTGAGGGGTAGTATTGAAAGGGGCAAACGCATTCCACTGCAAAGGAAGGCAATGGTTAACGAACAAGGCAATTATCTGTGTGATATTTCCTGATTATAGCCTACAGGCAACATGGATCCTCATATCTACATTCATATTCAGGATATGGGGGGCTGGGGGGGGGGACAATTTATCTAGCATATTTAATGTGAAGCAAGGTATCGAAGAACCTTCAGCGTAATGGAATTTAAAATAATCGTATTTTAAAAACCTGCTGAAACCCCCGGAGCAAAGTGGGAAGTGGATGTGAGTCAACAGTCTGCAGATTGTCTGCAGTCTGAGTGTGTGTGTGCATGTGTGTGATTGTGTGTGTGTGAATTAGTACATGTGCATGCCTGTACCATGTATGTCCGTTTGTAAATATATAGAATTTTTGGGCATGTTCTGTTGTGGTAAGAAGCAGAGCTTGTACCTGAAAGGTTGCTGGTTTGATTCCCCACTGAGATGCTGTTGTACCCTTGGGCAAGGTGCTTAACCCACAATTGCCTCAGTAAATATCCAGCTGTATAAATGGATAAAAATTGTAACCTGCTGCATGTAAGTCACTGTGGATAAGAGTGTCAGCTCAGTGAAAATACTGTAATGATTTATATTTGCTAGGTTGCGTGCTCCCCACGATGAACATTGAGCAGACCCTGAGGGAGATCAGAGAGTTCTGCCGGGAGGGCAAGACCAGGAAAGTGCAGTTCGCAGGGGGGAGCCCTCAGCCGAGGCCCAAGGGCGACCAGACCATCTTCCCCGTCTACAAAGGGGTGAAGACCTTTGACCTCTGCAAGAAGCACAACATCCTGGTCACCGGCGGCATGGACAGGCTCATTCGCATGTGGAACCCCTACGTCCCAGGGTGAGGAGAGGACTCTGTTCCTCTGAGTTTCTCCCGTCACCTTCCTTTCCAGATGGGACCAGTTCTCTGGGTGGAGGCTCGCTGGGACTGACTCATGTTATTCATGCGTTTTGTAGACGCCCACGTCCCACACACATTCCCTAACTCCATTTTTACAGCTTTCATTTTCCTGGAGCGCTACAACAGCTGGCTCTCAGCTACAGTTTAGGCATTGATTTTGTGAATGTTTGTCCTTATCTTTGATTTGCGATGAAATAAAAATTTCACTCTTTTTCAATACAAGCATATTTTATTTTCATTTTTTTCATTCATCACTGAACATTCCAAACTGCGTTGTGATTAAAAAAGAAACGCATTTGTGCGGTAGTGAGAGTTGAGAACAAATCTAAATCTGAATGTATGGTCATGAACCCAGACATCTATGTGAGCAAGTCTTCATTCTGCTCATCCAGTGCATACCAGCCAAAGAGCAGATACACATTGGAGTTAAACACAGTTAAGTGCTACGGCTTCCTTCTTGTTCCGGTCTATTGACTTGTGCAAGCCAAGGTCAAAGTATAAGTATAAATACAAGTACAATGACATCATGCAATATTGAGCACCTCATTGACCCCTGTCACAGAAGTGGAAGAAAGGCAGTAAAGAGCATACCTATGCTGCTCATGTGTTGGTTTTTGCAAAGAGAGGGAGACACACACGCAAAAAAAAAACCTGAGCACAGCTTTCTCCTCATCTGTTAGCGTTTCTCTCACGATTCCATTTTTTGATCCAAAACAGGAAACCCACAGGCATTTTGAAAGGCCACTGTGCACCCATCTTCTACCTCTTCATCTCCTCAGAAGACAACCGCATCTTCTCAGTGTCTATGGACAATATTGCCAAGGTGGTACACATTCAGGCCCTCCCAATTTTATGTATATATATGTACATATATGTCTATTGTGATTAAGGTGGCTATTAATATGGCTTCACAGTTCCTTATACTTAATGAATTTGGTAATCATTGTCTCCCTTTTGGATTTTTTGTATAATTGTTTTAGCCTGTAGTGTGGATGGAAAAAAGGGCTAGGTGTTACTGGAATGAAAAAGTAAACTGCAACACATTCCTGTCTCGGTTTATTGCATTTTTATTGTCACTGGTAATTCTCTCCTGGCAGCAAAGATTTGTCCACAATTCTCCCCCCTAATGTAGGAGAGACTAATATTTTAGGAAGGCTGCACTTTATGAGTCACTCTGACTCAGTGTTTGTTAAACGACAAAATGTTAACGTGGCCATGACATTTTCCCAGTGGTGTACCCCGTGACATGAAATGGTTCCATCTTCTTTTGCCATGTGTCACTTGGATTGTCACGGGAAGCTTCACGGTCACGGTCACAGTTGCTTTGATTTCAGATCTGGGACTTGCAGGATCAGTCTTGCCTGTTCACAGCGCACCCCAAGGCCAGCCTGATCCGTGGAGATGTGTCCGCCTGTCTCTTCTCCCCGTCCATGAAAGGCCTCTATGTTGCTGCTGATTCCATTGCCCTTCTCTCTGTCAGGACAAGGTCGGCACTCTATAATTGACCTGTGGTTTTTTTTGCCTCTGTTTACAACCCTTCTTTTGGAATCGCCAATCGCCAACTTGGCTCGTTTCACTGTGACAACCTCTGCAATCTGCGTTTTTGTCCCTTATGGTGTGGTTGATAAAGACGTGCATGTAAAGACCATCTGGCACCTATAAAGGTCTAATCAGACATTTACACTCTTCATTACTGTGTCAGCTATTCGTGGCAGCCTTTCTCCATTTCCTTTTAATGACATCCAGAAGGGAAGTCAGCAACCTCAACCTAATGGTGACGTCCAATCCCTTCATTGGATTCCAAGCCAAAGATTAATTTCTCTAAACCTATGCCAAACAGCCAACACCCTTTCACCATATATTGTTCGCATTGCCTGGAAACTCATATCTACTGCAGCGTAATAGTTTTTCATTTCCTTCTACATTTTCCAACTCCACCATCTTTGTTTCGCCTTTGTCTCTCTCTTCCTTTGCTTCTTTTCTCACTGTTTTCTTCTCCTTTCGTCTATTTTTTGACTCATCTCACCCTTTCATTTTCCCCTCTGCCCTTTCGCAGGGCGCAGCCCCAGGGTCACCTGACCGTGTCCCACAGGGAGCCGGTGCTGTGCTGCGGCTACAGTGGAGCCTTCCGCCAGGTGGTCAGCTGTACCGAGGGCTCAGTGAGTGACAGGAGCTTCATTCAGACACAACAGCACATTACACATTAATATAATATACTGATCCACACATGCACTGCCAAGTTCTGAGTATTTCATTTTTTTCTGACTAACCTAAAATTGCACTCGAAAATTAAAGAGGCAATAAATTATCTTATGAGTTATGTCTCGGCTTCCCCAAGAACTGCACTAAAAATACATCCATCTGCCACACCTCCACATGGTTTTCAGACATCTTTGCTGATGTATTCAATCTGTTCCAGGTTGTGAAAGTCTGGGATTTTGATACAGGGAGCCAAGTCTTCGAGTTTGGGAGTGCTCATGGAGTGTCTGCCATCACCTGCTTGACCTTTGACCCCCAAGGAAGGAGGTTTGTCAGATTGTTTCAGGTGACTGACAAACAACAGATTCAGCTTATATGCATTAGGTTAATAGTTGGATGTAACTGAATACGTTGTTTCATCTCATTATAAAGACTGGTGACCGGAGGCAGAGATGGCAGTCTTAAAGTCTGGAACTTCAATAATGGCCAATGCCTAAAGATATTCAGGAGAGGTGAGGGCTTTTTCTTTTTTTGGATATTTCAGAATATCAGAAGCCGAGAATGAATCATAACATCAAGGTTACAGACCCTGGGTGTGGGTGTTGTTGAAGAAGCTTTATGAAGGAAACATTAAGGAATATTAAAGTCATTCTATTTTGTATGATTCTTAAATCAGTCTTCCTGCTGATGTAAGTAAGTTTCACTGCACAGATATTTGTGTACATTCCATTCACACAGGGTGTTTTTTTGTTATGCAGAAAATGGCAGTAAGGACGTCTGTGACTGCACGTATCTGACAGTGAACAGAAACACGTGAGTCTTCGCGCACGTTATACCTCTTTACAAAGCACTGCAGCTTAAACCGGATTTCACACCTGAAATGTGTGTTTTGTTTTGGCAGGTATGTAATCTCAGTGGGCTGGAGCAGAAGGATTGATATTTACTTTGTGAGTTTACGGTAAAACATACCAGAAACGCCAGTCTGAAGAATTTGTGGATAGTTTTAATAAGTAGCCCGATGTGGATAACCTGTTTAGCCTTCAAGGTTTTTCTTAGGTTTTCTTTCAGCTCCCACACACCTCCCCATTGAAATCCTCTCTGGCAGTTTCACCAGAACAGGGACTGAATGAAAGTACTCTGCTCTTGTGCCTTTGCAATATTGAAAATGGAATGAGAGTATATCTCATGTAAGACATGTATTGGTAGATTAAAAAAGATGAGCTGATGAGCACAATAATGGTAAATGTCACATGCTCATTCAGCTTGCCTGTGCTCCATCCTTGCTTGGAGTCCTTGGTAGTTACCGTAGTAACTAAATCTCATGTCTCCTTCTCATTGTTTGCTGGTCATCTCCCCAAGACCTCTGAGCTGAGATACATTCAAACTTTTTTTTAAGAAAAGAGGGTGCATTTAATCATAGATTTTATCCAGGGTACTTTATTTCACATCCCTTAAAAATTTTATTGGAGTCTGGCAGAAATGAACTATTTTATTCAGTCTGTTACTTTCTGAAGTCCTGCAATCATTTTTATGGAGCCTTGCTGAAACTTTGATTTGCACAGTTGAGCAGCGGTCCCCTCGCAGTTTCCTTTCCTGCAGTGTGAAGGAAACTCCTCATTAACTGCAGTTTCAGCTGACCTTTCCACCTCTCCTTCCTCTCTCATACTTAACACCACGGACCCAGGGGACTGGGTGTATTGCCTGTGTAGCCTCATGTGTGCTGCATTAACTCCCCTCAGGAGATAAGTAGGATTAGAGGGACAGAGTGAGTCATTGTCACAGCGCTAGGAGGAGATCCACTATATCGCAGGTCTGTAAGGCCAGCAAACTCTCCCACTGCTTCTTCCTTAGCCCACTGCAAATGAATCCATCCAAGCATTCTTTGTTCATTAGAGAGAAGCAATTTTTGCTGCCTCGGGTGGTGGGAGTTTAAGTGTTTCAAAGAAAATCCACAAAACTTTCACAAGAATCAATTTTAATTGCTCTTCTGTGCAGTCGTTTCTGAATGGAGTATATAGTGTAAATAATTTAACTGCAATTGATACTGGTGTAAAGTTTCATGACAAAATACAAAGCCACAAAATTATAACCATTCATACCCTGATGATTCAATGATTTTGTTTCTCAAATGTCTGACTTTTCTTCCCTGGAAGGACTCACCAGAAGACCCACGCCACATCCAGAGTCCACAGCCCCCTTGGCAGGATGACCTGGTGAGAAACTACAGCATATCTATGGAATGCCTCTCACCCAGTGCAATGGCAAACTTGAGAAGACTGTTGAAGGTGGTTATGTATTTAAAAAATCTGGTTGTGTATCTAATCTAGTGCTATTGCATTTGACTATGCAGCTGTCACCATAGGCCTGTCCTGTACGTTCTTGGCCCAGTGTGTCATGTTTGTCTGCAACATTGCTGATCTACAGTTTAATGTACTCTCGCCGTAATTCATGCTCCAGCTACCATTTGTGAACTCTCTTAGAAACATGGCCACAAAGAAGACATCCTGTGTGTGACTCAGTGCCCGCCATCTCTCCTGGCAAGCAGCAGTTTTGATGGGGAAATCATCGTGTGGAACCTGGTTTCAGGACACTCCCAATGCCGTTTCCTCACCCCCCTCCCTCCAGACTCCGCCTACCCTGAGGGTACTGTTCCAACACGTCCAAAAACATGTTCGCTATGTCTCCAGAGTAAACACGTGTACGGAGTCTAGGTGTGAAACGCTCTGATGTTGTTTTTGCCATTGATGCAAGTAGCTCTAATTTTGTTTCTGTTTTGCTTGTTTAACTGGCAGTAGGGTACAGAATAGAAACATTTTGGGAATGGACTGACTATTTCAGGTGACTTTTGCTTTGTATGAATGTAGGAAAGAAATTATTTAATGCCCCAGGAAAATTAGATAATGCTCTTTGACAAACTCCAAAGGTATACCCCATGCTACAACAATAAAGATCATAACTTGTTTTTAAAATTAGGACATGTAGGAAAAATGTCATCTTCAACATCCAATATGTAATTGTGTTAACTTGGTTTCCATAAACAATGGTTATTTCCTCAGGAAACTGTGACTTCATAGAGAATTGACTGTGCTGTACGCTTTTCATCAAAATTAACATGTCCATGTTTCGGCGGAGTGGTTACCCCCTTAGATTTAGAAATATGTCATGAACATGTCCCAACAATACAATGTATACTCAGCAATTCTGGAAAATTCTCATTTCAAATACTGAGCCATTCTGCCTTTCTTTATGACCTAATTAGACATTTTCCCATCTGCTGAAAAATGATTATGCCTTTCAATTTTTAATAGATAGATTTTTGAACCATTACTGTGAAATGCTGGTTATTTAAAAATCATCATTCAATGCCTACTCTGTTAACTGGAAAACTTTACTTTCTCAAAGAGAGCCAAAACAAATGAATATCTCTACTCCCAGTAATTCTCTTGAGTATTGACATGAAGTGTCTGTTTTTAATGATGTTTTTTTCCTGCTAGATGCTGACAGAAGTGTTTCGAGCATGGAGTTCCTGAGGACTCGAGCCCTGAATGTTGAATTCACCTCAGCCGCCTGTCTCATATCCTCTGGGCCACAAGGTCAGTTTCACTCATGAACGTCCTTACAATTCTCTCCTTTCACAGCTAACACACGTCAGGGGGAAAGTCAGTGCTCAGGCCTGTCACCAAACAATAACACGTATTTCTGTATCCTGAAATAAAGGTTATGTCAATTTCTGGAACGTGATGAATGGAGGAAAATTCTTCGCCAGCTTCCAAGCAGTATGTATTGATCCCCTTGTAATATTATATTATTACTTTTTACTTGGCTGTCAGGAATTGCTTGTTGGTGGGCTGATGTTTCAGAGATAACTTTCATACCAGATGGTGGCATAGACTCATTTCTGTTTTAGTCTAGACTGAAATGCCATATCACCAAACTGGCTGTGACGAAGGAGGACAACTTGCTCTACGCAGCTGATCAGTCTGGCTATATCTACGTTTATGACATCAACATGTACGCACTTGGCCCAGAGCGCGATGCACCTAAAAGTAAGAATGTTTCTCCTTCAGATGTGTGATAGGATGTTCTGATTATTTCCAGGCATGGAATTCACGCTTTCTGTACACAGTCTTCCCTGTTGCTGTCCCTTTGCGAGTTTGACATTGCTGTGCGTTGTCTGTTGTCTATTCAGTGACAAACTATTGGCGTGCACACATCAGTCGTGTCACTTGGTAAGTATTGTGTGTGATACAGTTTATGTACATTTACTACTAATGTACATGTACAAATAAATGTGTTTCTAGAAGACATGATGCTCTGTCTGTCTGTTAAGTTTGCAGATCATTGAAGACGACAATATGCTGCTCACCTCTTCTACTGACTGCACAGTGCGACTATGGACTATTCATGGAGAATTCATAGGTAAGTTTATCTGCTTATTTGTTGTGCTTATAAAAAGCTTAGTTAATGATTTGGAAAGACAAGGACACTCCCTTGGGCCTGCATATTTCCCAGCAGACTGGCTCCTGTGTATTCCTCTGAGGACAGCCAAACCTTACATTTCTCAGAGTGAATGCAGTATGAAAACGAATACTTCATTGATATTCACTGTATTGCACAATGCACAACAGAACGTAGGTTGATCTGATGTCATGACAGGTTACACCAGAGGTTTAAAGGAGCTTACACCACAAAGACAATAAAAAAGTGTGTGTGTGTTTGTGTGGGTGGGGATACGCTATAGGTTAATAAATGATGAATGGGGCTACTCGAGATCCCGTAGTAACATTCCTATTCCCTGTTGTTTGTCTGATTGTGTGAAAAAACTCCTCCATTCTTCAAGTTGTTTGGCTATCTGGAAGGAAGGTGCGTTTGTTGCTGCCCACAGTAAAAAGGCCACATGTGACAGCCTCCCATTTCCCTTCCACAGGGACATTCGGACAGTCAGAGAGCTGGAGCATCCACACTCCCTCCTCCTGGAAGCATCCCACAATCCCCTACGAGATTCTTATAGATCCCTTGAGCATGCCAGTTCACAGCATTCTAGAAGGGGAAGGCAGTGTCTCTGATGTCATCTACTCAGACCAATCCAAGGAGGCCAAAGCAGCAGACGAAGCAAAAGTAAGTAATGTCTGTCGCTGCTCTGAGCTTCTCACTTGTTGCAGAGGGCTGCACTGATGTAGTGACCAAACAACTTAAGTTTTTTTTTTTTTTTTTTTTTATCCTCTCTACTTCACTGAACTAACAGCCTCCTCTTGAAATGTAATTACAGTCCGATTCAAACAGCAAACTGAGATACCCTCCACTGTACATTAGTGACAAAGACATTGAGGAGGAGATTAAAAATCCATGTTACCCGAAAGAGCACGGGAAAAGGTGAGTATGAGTTCCTTGTCATCAGCAACACTCATGTCTGCAGTCTGTCTCCATGATAAGTTTCACTCTGTATCCTCAAATTCATTCTCTATGAGGTTTACCACCCTTTGACTTTTCAGACTCCGTCATGAAATATTCAAGAATGCCAACAGGCCACCCAACCACGGAGGTCCCAAAGCCTACCACACTTTGAAGTATTTTGAGATTGCCGACACCCCAACTTCTTTCAAGAGGCCCGACCTCTCCCTCGCGGGAATGGACCCTTTCTTGTCCAGTTTTGCAGAGGACCAATCTGTTGAATCTCACTGACGCACTGTCATGTTGTCCTGTATTCAACCATCTGTGCAGCTGGTGCAGTCTCACCCCAACCAGAAGATCTGGTGACTGGCAGCCAGAATCACATGGAGAGTACTGTCCAATATCAGCATTCTGCTCTGCAAAAGACTCTAGTCTTTTGTACTTTTTTTCTCCTGCTTTATTTTGGAGTGAAAATAACACAGTCTTTCCAGCCAGATGAGATAAGCCAAATAACAGAAATTCAGAAGACAGATGACTGGTATTCTCAGAAAACCATTTGCTGTGCAATCTTAAGGAAGCTCTGGAGTGCAAGTACATACAGTAAGAATTTCAATGAACACATTGTACTTAACCATTAAATAACACGCTGAACACCATTTTTGTAGCTAACCATATAGCTAATACAGACATATGTAGCAACAGCTGTAAATAAACTTTAAACTGAGTTCATGTTACCATTTTTATTTGAGCACCGTACACAAAAGAATCACATATTCGGATCAGAAATCATGTTGAATAGCGTGCTGTGGTCAGACCTTGTTTTGCTGTCTACTAATGATGAGGTGAGATCAGTTATACAGCTCCATAGCAGGTTTTCATTTCCAAGTCATAGTGGCAAAACATCACCAACAAAACTAATAAAAAATGTAAAAGATGCTTTGAGCAAGAATAAATACAAAACAAGACAAACTGAAGAGTGCAGAAGAACACTAAAAAAAAATGTTCCCACAAAAGTCTACTGATGACCAGAGCCAAAAAAATGCAGCTTCCTGGCTGTCGAACACAAGATATATACATCTGATTGCCATAGTGATAGCACTGATGCAGTATATATATCACTTGGTAAATCTTTTTCCTTAAAAATCATATCATATATCACGTCCAATTTCCACAGCCGGTATAACTTAATCCAGATCCATGCCAGTTGTGGACTTTTCACCATTCTGTAGGCCCACCTCCTCTTCCACGGCAACATCCTCCGCCTTCTTATAGTTGACTCCCTCTGTCTGCATGGACTCTTCAGCCGGGGACTCCACCCTGGGTTTGGGTTTGTTGACCACAAGCTCACAGACATTCTCCAACTCCTACCAGAGAGGGCAGCAGACACAAATGAATGTCTCAGTCCATTAACCTGCAACACACACTGAAATCTACCCCCCCGCCTGCCCCCACCCCCTTCACCCTTGTTGCTGTTTTTGGGCAGAGCCAAATCACCAATACGTTAACCTCTGGGGATAAATGTATGTGACAGAGTATACTGCGTGCCTAGTCCGTCTCTCCCCTCACCTGAAGCTTCCCTCGGATTTCGGAGCTGCGGACAGCGGGGTCCTGATCCAGGCGAAGTCTGTCCTGGGCGTTGCTCGCGTTGGCCACCCACTCTTGCGTGTCCTTCACGCATCTGGTCACCTTCTCCATGTCCTGCGCATCGATGTGGGTGTAATGCTCGTCCTGTAAAGTGACAGATGGCTTTCAATTACGAGCAGGGGTAATGCAAGAGGACACAGAACGAGGGCATCCATGCGCGGCGGTTTGGCTTGGAGCAGAGGGAGCCGGGTTCAAATCCAGACTGTGTCACAGCTGTTATGCCCCTGAGCACATTTGCCTGAGTACCTAAGCTGTTTTGTGAAAACTGTGAAATGATGCAATATATAAGCAATGTATAGAGTTCTGTATAACTTCATCTACTCAGAAAAATAGATGTGCAATAGACAGAGGTGTAATCCAACAGCTAAAATGTGATTTTGTCAGTGTGTGACAAAAGTTGGGGAAATGAAAAGAAAAAAAAGACAGAGTAGATGATTTTTTTTTTTACCCCATTCTTGAATTCCTCTGTGATTTTCATGTATGTTTGGAGCTTGGATTTGATCTCCTCAAACAGCTTGGGCCTCCACTCCGCTTCTTGGTATCTCTCCTGAACAGGCAGGCCCAGTTTCTGCAGAAGAAACGATGCGGCTTTTACAACAATTAACGCTGCCGTCGGAGCCAAGAATTGCTGCACAGGCTTTCTACATAAAGCAGCAGCCAGTTATTAAACTCTGCACTGAGTACTGCCGAGGGACCTGAGCACTCAAAGCAAACAGAGCATTTATGCTCTTCCCCTCAAGGCTGCCAGTGCCTAGTGTGGAAAGCTGTCAGGACAGCGAATCAGTTAGTGAAGTCATTTAAAATTAACCGTGTTTACACTCCAGAAAGTCAGTACAATAAAATTCCAATACTCTTTTCACTGGATGCACTAATCCCATTAGCTGGCAATCAAAAAATAACGATGACATCACTTTAAAAAAAAAAAATTTCATTCAAGAGTTTCTCCATTTGTCTTCAACAGTCGTGATTTGACTGGTTAACTGCTGATGAATACCTGGATTTCTGCCAGCTTGTCCAGATACACCTGTTTCTCCTGGTCGTCTCCCTCATCGTACAGCCAGTTCTCAGTCAAGGTCAGCAGCTCGGTGAATTTCCCCTGATCCTGAAACACGGACCCACACAATGTGATCGCTCATTTGCTTTAAGAGAATAAAAATATATTTCCCAATATTTTTTTCAATTAATATATATTTTCAGGATCATTGCATGCTGTACTGCTCCCAGCCCTAAAGGCAAGACCCGGGTGTAACACTGAGAGGATGGGCATAGGACAGCAACATATAATGAAACAGTGTAGCATAGTGGTTAAGGAGCAGGACTCGAAAGGTTGGTGGTTCGATTCCCCACTGCTGCTGTACCCTTGGGCAAGATACTTAACCCTGAATTGCCTCAGTAAAATATCCAGCTGTATAAATGGATAACATTGTAAGTCGCTCTGGATAAGAGCGTCTGCTAAATGCCAATAATGTAATAATGTAAGTTAAACTGAAGAGGTGGGTCCACCAAGCACAGACACAATGATGTGATGCCTTCCTGTCCTGTAGGGTCGGAGACAGGAGTACAGCAGTGCTTTCATGGAAAACGTCTGACTTCGCATGCTCTTGAGACTAAAGGCAGTATGAAACGGCAGTTACCTCTGAGGTCAGGTACATCTGATAGGGACCCTCAAGTTTGTGTCGGAAGTAGTACACGTTCTCCTCTAAAGCGTTTTTGGCATTGTTCCGCTCCTTTTCCAGTTTGTCTTGCATTATCATCTTACCCTGTGACAGAAAAAGGAAAACAATTCAAAAGATTCCATTCGCCTCCTAAAAAACATACTGTAGATACTGATTCACAGTTATGTCAATGCAGAAAGACAGAAAAAAAACACAAACATGGATTCAAATATTGGAAATGTTACACACTGCAATTTGAGAAAAAAAAAAAGATTGTTTTACTGGCAGACTGTATTTTGGACTCAAATCCCACTTTATGAGAAGGTGATTAGCCAATTAGGATCAGTGAAACAGCCCGCATGGTATTCTATTTTGAGATCCAACAGTACCTCCTGCTCTGTGAACAAGTTTAGATGGTCCTTTCCAAGCTGATGCGTTAGTTTGGCCTCGATGGGCAGTCCTACGTGCATGACCTTCATCTTGGGCTTTTTGGCATCAGGTGGATGGTGGGTATTCAATTCTAAATTCTGTTGCATAAAGGAAGAAAAAAGGAAAAAAAACAGAATTTTTATACAATCCTTATGCTAGTGTACCTAAACATTAAAAACCTTCACTCAATCAGTCATTCTGGGGAGTGCCACTGGTCTGTGTAGGGGAAAAAAAACAAAACATAACACAATGAGTTGTATGCAAACAGCTTTACCATGTTATTCCAGTGATCAAAAGCTAATAACAAGGAACGGAAAACTACTAGGCATAGGTAGAAATGTGCAAAAGCACAGTCTTTGACAAGGCTAATGTTGAACACATTTACATGTTGAGATGTATTTGTATTTGTACATTAAATATACAGTTGGATTAATTTTTTTCCAAATTTCAAAACATCAGTAACAAAAACTACAAAATGCAAAATTTTAGGTAATGCAATGCAGAATTCATAATTGCTAAAGAATTGGGCATGAAAAAATAAAAAGGTATCCATTTCTCACAGGACTATTATAGCTGATGCTGCTACTTTTTTGCGCCAAGAGCTGTTCTGATGTTACATCATTTACAGTCAGCTGTCATTGACACACCCAGTATCACCGAATATGTAAATGACAGCAATAACACTCTATCTACGCTTGGTAACATCAGGGAATTGTTTTTTCTGCATCGCTGATCTTTGAAATGATGGAAAATCATGACCTTGGAGGCTAGATGCTTGGTAACAGTTATGTGCATACACCCTAGTATATGTATTGCAACAGATCCTCTCATATCTCACAGTCATTCTGGGATCAAGGTGGATCAAATGCAATGACCACATCTCATCTCACACACGCACATAGACCATTAGCATGAGCAGGCTAACAAGAAGAGATATACGAGTCGCGCAGGACTTACACTTTCTGGATTGGAATGGCTGTTTTCCCCATCAATGGGGGGGGACTGTGGAGTTGGCTGGTTTTCTGTATCTACTGAAGGCAGGGTATCACCATCTTTTTTCTCATGTGTCTTGTCCTGGAATCAAAGTCCCAGGACAAGCGAACATTTAATTTGGTACCGATCTACGTTTTTTTTTTTCCTCAATCATACATGACTTGTAGAATACTGACATTAATCCTAAATTATAAACTTCTTTTTTACTAATACAATAATAAAAAATATCCTGTGAATATTTGGACGTGTTCAGATATTTGGAAGTTACACCAGAAAATGTGCTGGAAAGCCAGGTGGACACACTTAAAACTTTGCAAAAAAGTCTTAATGTACAGTGGGACGAAATTGTCAAATAAAGATTTAGGAGATTATTCTATAATACATATTGACTTTTGCAGAAGAATTATATTTCAAGGCATGCTTAACTTTCATTTATCTTCCAAATAACAGACTTAAAAAACAAGGAGCCAAAGCAAGAAATTCTATGCAAAATGCAAATTATGGTACTTCCATAATGTACAGAATATTTCTCCTGTAAAGTGCAAACACATTTAAAATATCATGTCACACAAGAACAGGGAATGTAATTTCATGGGAGAATTTGAAGCTGTTATATCCCTTTTTTCTAACCCTGAAAAGGGCAATGAACCATGCCCCAGCTGCTTTTGTTTCAGCTCACCAGTTATCTGAAATAAGTCACTGTATTTGATTCTGCAGCATTCCTCCTGACACATTAATGGAAATGAAAAATGCCACTGCATTCATCATTTGTAGCTGACATTTCCTGAATAGATTATAAAGCATTGCTGATGACATATGGTTCCATAGTACAAAACAGCAATGTAATCATAATATGAGATGCATGTGCAGCAGTCTCCAGCAGAGCTTCCTCCCCTGGTCCTGGAGTAGTCCTGTTCCTGTGGATTTTTCAATCATGCCCACTGTAATAATTACATCCCTATCAAACAGTTATTTAGTGCCTTAGAAGCCAGTACTGTAAAACTATCAGTTTGTTGTTATTTTATTCCAATCGTGAATTTGGGGTCAGGTAGGATTCACCCAACTATATAATAGACTCCAGAGACGCCTCTTGTTACACCCTATGGGGAAAGAGCTTCCCTTGTCATGTTTAAAGACATCTATGAGTAGCTTACCTGTCCATCGAGGTCATCAACACCATCTTGTGAGTTTCCCTCTTCGAGCATGTCTTCAATTGTGTTGGCCTTGTGGTCCTCTGCCTTCACTTTGTGCAGCATGGCAGCGGAGCACACGCTGACAATGCCGTTTGCGTTCACACGCACTTTCACCTTAACCTTTGACCTTTCCCCATCCTCCTGAGGAGATACATTCTGCACTGAAAATTCACCTGAACGACACAAAAAAGAGTGAAATGAGTTAGAAGACTACAATGTGCATTCTCTGCGTACATACTGACAAAACAGTCAGATGGTGGGGGGGGGGGGGGGGGGATGAAAATCAAAAAATAAATCTGTCATCTGTTTAAGTGATCCTTACCAATCTTGGCTTCAGGGTATGGCAGCGACGCTGGGTCTGAATAAAAGGCTTCGAGTACAAAAGGACTTTTCCTGTAGAACGTGATAACTTTGGAGAACGGAGACGCGTGATTCTTGCAAAAGACTTCGTGACATCTGCGGGGAGAACAAAGACATCCTTTCTCGTACAAACATCTTGACATTACAGAGAGAGTAGCGGTAAGACAAAAGGAAAAGCAAACAAACAGATGCACCCTGGAATCCCAAAAGAGATGTCTGAAATTATGCAAAGCAGCCTTCCTCAGTCTGCTCGCTGGATCTGCACTAGTTGCGGTGATAATCTTACCCTTTTGGCTCATCGGCCTCGCTGCTCCAGGAGAGTGACACTGGGAAAGGCATGACATCAGTGATGGAGAACTCTCTCACTTTAAATGCCGGGGAGAGAATGGCACACTGCAGGGGTGAGGAGGAGGACAGCACTGAATTAGTGTTGATTTTCCCTTTCATTTAGTGTGCTGCTTATTTTGGGCTTTACTTTCTTTTACCAATTATCAAATAACATAAGAAACATGACTTTCCATGTTTTATATTAATCACAAAGCCGGATTAAATGAAACTGCCCTTGTTATTTTTATACTTTATAACTAATCGAAATATCAGCAGAACTACCAATAATGATAATACTGTTAATACTAATAGTACTAATAATAGTCAATCTCGTCAATCATTTTTCACAGTTTATTGTGTTGTCTAGCTCACTCCTCAGCATAATTCTTTTTCCTGAATATAGTCACTGGAAGGAAAGGCCCCCCCCCTCCCCCCCCGGAGCTCACCTGCAGGGCGCAGCCCCTGGCCACCGCCTCATCAGCGTTGAGCGTCGTGCTGACCTCCTTCCCGAAGAACTTGGCGATCTTCACCTTGACGGCAGGTATGCGGGTGGCCCCGCCCACAATCTCCACAGCGGTAATGTCTGCAAGCTGCAGCTGAGCCTGCTCCATCACCGCCACCAGGGGGACAGTGACTCGCTCTATCAGATCTGCACACAGCTCCTCAAACTGGGCCCTGCAAGTGAATGCATCAGAGCACAGTCAGCACTGCTCCTCAGGGTGCTTTCACACTAGAGCTTTTGGTGCAGACCCGAGTCCGCTTGAGCCGTTAGTTCGGTTCGTTTTGTTGACGTGAAAGCTGTTTTCCGAACTCGGGTGCGCACCAAGGGACCGTACCCGAGTCCTCCAGAAAACGTGGGTCTGGGGTACGGTTCACCTGAACTCCAGTGCGGTTCCAGTGTGGTTTGGTGTGAACGCTATCCGATATAAAACCAGGAAGTAGACGCTATTGATGACGTGACATTGGTAAATAAAAGCTGCACGTTCCTTACGTGTTGATGGTGTAAACGGACCAGGGTTCCCAACCAAAAAATGTAATGTGAAAGGAGACCAGCGGGAACAGGGGGAGGGGGGAATAATCGCACTCAGGTTCAGACCAGCAAAACGGACCAAGTGTGAAAACAGCCTCAAGGCCAGTTTAGACCAAAGAAAGACAAGACTACTGAGTTTTCATTCAAAAAAATCAGTTCAATGGCTGCATTTAAAACTAGGTCAGCCGACACTAGAGTTGAGAGTACATAATTTATTAAGAATGAGTCTATGTGTTGGCAGGTGGAAGCCTGCAGATGATTCCTATTCTGGCTGTCATTATAAATGATTGTTACAATTAATCCATTTCTAAATTATTCTATTACATGAACCATATGAATAGCTACATATTTTAAAATGAGGTACTTACACAGGGCTTTGGTCACTATTTTTAGCAGTTTTTACCAAAGAGAAAGAGAAACTGTATTGTTGTCAAGCTCACAGTGTGGTTATTGAAAAGCGAGGTAGAGTCATTCTGGTCTTTGAGTATGGACTCAAAATCTGATATACTCAACTCAGAGATACTCAGTGGAGGCAGCAAATATTCTAACACTTGGTAATCCACACTTGCCCAATTTTATTCTAAAACTGTCTCATCACCCTGGTAACTGTTTGATCTGACATAGTCCTAAGGCATGTGCCAAGAAATGGTCCAGAAATTTCTACCGCAACACTTTGGAATGTGAGGAGGCATTACAATAAAATTCCCACAGAAGTTAAAGCCTTCTGTGAAAAACAAATGCAGCCCTGGGATGAATAATTCTCATTTGGACAGCCACTGGTACCTGTTCATCTTCCCAGACACATCCTTGTCATCCATGAAACACTCAATGTTGAGGGGGATGTCAGTGGAGTTGCTGCTCATCAGTTTCTTAAGCTTCTCACACTCCTGCTGGAGTCGTAGCAGAGCTCGAACCCGTGACTTCACGTCCAGCTTGTACCTGGATTTAAACTCAGCACAGAAGTGCTCCACTAGCCTCTGATCAAAGTCCCGTCCACCCAAGTATGGATCAAACGCTGTGGCTAGCATCTGCAGAAGTC
Organism: Megalops cyprinoides; assembly: GCF_013368585.1. NCBI lineage: Eukaryota > Metazoa > Chordata > Actinopteri > Elopiformes > Megalopidae > Megalops > Megalops cyprinoides. The sequence continues at coordinate 30,676,339 of NC_050591.1, read as the reverse complement.
CAGAGAAGGAAACTCAGATGCTTCCCAACATGAAATTGCTGAAATAATCACATATAAATTCAACGAGTATTTACCTTTAGTTTTCCCTTGTTGAATGCACAAACAGACACTTGAAAGGCAGAGTGACCCATATCCACAAAAACAACATTCTTAGGCTTTTCCTCTGGGGGCGGAAGGTCCTGTTTGTATATTCCATAATTCAAGGCAACTAAAAGGGGGGGAAAGAAGTGGCGTAATTATTTTGTCTAAATTGTTTTTTAAAAATGCCATATTTATGCAAGAAACCAGTCCTTCTTTTATCTCTGCATACCTGCTGTAGTGTCATTCATAAGCTTCAAGCAGTTCAAGCCAGCGATCTGGGCAGCGTCCAACACAGACCTCCTTTCTGCATCAGTGAAGAATGACGGGATCTAAACAAATGATTGGTAAGGCAAAAACACAACCACAAAAAAAAAAAGAAAATGTTTGAGACACATCCAAACAGCTGAATTGCAGATTCACTGTCTCACTTCCAGCAGAAAAAAAAAACAAATCTGTCACTTAAATATGAAAGGGTTGCCAAATCTGTTAGCTGTGAGAAGGAAGACAGATTGATTCTGCCTTGTTGTTGCTGCTGAATTGACAATTAGAATCTTAGAACTGTCTATGGGCCTTCCGTGCAGCTATGAAAAGGCCCACACTTACAGAGATGACACAGTCGAGCACTTTCTTCTGCAGGTTAGCCTCAGCGACCTCCTTCATCTTGGTCAGGAGCATGGCACTGACCTGCTCAATGCTGAACTGGTGCTCTTCATCCATGTACATGACCTGAACGGGAAGAGTACAATTCACAGTTTAGGAAAATATGGCAGACATATCTTTGGAGTAGCCCCTAGATCTTTAACGAAGGTACTGTAAGTGCATGAAGACCACAAATACCATACTAATATGGTACATAATAGATTAATATGTGTGTTTGTGCGTGCACGCTTGCACATGTGCGTATAACATGTAGAACAACAACATCATAGTGGTAAACATTCTGGTAAAAGTTATCTTTATACATGTAACCACCTTCATGAGGTTTCAAAAACCCAGTGCTTAAACTACATAATTTCCTGATATGGAAATAACTGTCAAGAAGAGTGTAAGTTTAGTCCATACAATGAATCAGTCTACCTTGGCTCCAACTCTATCATCTTGCATGGGCACCAGTTCATAGGGCAGGTTAGCCCTCTCACTTTGGATGATGGGGTCCTGAAATGATCTGCCATGCAATCTCTTGAAGCTGAACACTGTGTTCTTGGCATTGGTTATCAGCTACAAAAAGACAACATAAAACAGTAAAAGAGGCGTCCAGCTAAAGCACTATGTGTGTTATTTTCATGTGTCAAGTCAAATTGAATAATGCACATTATTATTATTCATTACTTTAATAAACAATACTAGAGGACCAGTGCTGTATGACAATAGGAGACATTAGGACAAATGTTAAAGGAGGTCTCATTCCATTTAAATATACTGAAATATAGAGGTCCAATTAATGCAATCAAACTCGAGCACAAAATAAACAGATAAAAACGAAAAAGAAACCAGTAATATTGATTATGTGTTAAATGCAATACATGTAAACAGAGGTAGCGATGTTTACCTGATTTTTTGCCGCGTTGCCAATAGTTCTGTTTTTTGGGCCAAATGACACGACAGCTCTGCGGTTATTAAAAGAAAATACATGATCACTATGATTTGCAAAACGACACTTCCTAAATGCAGCCTAGCATTGAACTGACTGTATCGCTAAGTAGCCTACTTCAACTTCTTTCTAGAACTGTCCTGACACTTCTTAACTGAACAGAATAAAATTATTTCATCCTCAGCACTACAAACTGTTAAAAAAAAATTGGTCCCAAACACTCTTAACCTTCTAGAATAATCTTTTAAGTACTACTGTAATCTTAATATTAGTAGCAAAAACTTAGTCTACCATGACATGCGACATTTTATACAACAGTGAAGCACGGTCTCTCAATGCAAGAGATTATCATAATCCAAATTTAAAAGAATGATGTAAGAGTATTCTCTGTGTTGCCTTGCCTTTGGTATTAAGTTACCCTATACACTACATCTTAAAATATAATGTCTCGATATTCCATTAATAGATGGTCGTTGGGAGCTAAGAGCTATGCATTGGATCATTTAACTAGCTCTGTAATAGATCTTATGTATATTTAGCTTTGATATCAATTCGTGTGTGATAATTATTTTAAGCGTGACTGTACCACCCTTCCAGACATACTAGATAGTAGCTAGGGATGAGATCTGCACTTTCACTCTCAAATAGGCCCTAATCACGTTAGTCTAGATTACCTCTATGGCATGAAATAACAGTAAAATTATGAGACGAAAGGCCCAAAAGCTAGCGTTTTTATTTCATGCGTTAAGAACTCGATCTACATGGCACGCTTTATTGAGAAAAAAAAAAATCAGCTTGGCTGCTGCAGATACGACCATCCCATCTTTTCCAGAATGCAAAAATGCCACAATGGTATAGCTAACTCTACCAACACTGACTATCTCTAATCCTGAAAATTACTATCGCTTCCCACACCCAATTAATATTATTATTATTGACAATGACAATAAAATAGCTAGCAACAGCAATATGACGTTAACTACGTAGCGTTACACAGTTAAGAGAGTGATATCACTTTTATTATTATCAACATAATATTAATGTATATCGATATGTTAATGATTTATTGCTGTTATTAGTGGTTATTATCATTTACTACGGCCAGTTTATTTTAACAGTAGACAGCTCTCTAGGTAGCTAGATAAATACGGTTTAAAATAATGATCTAAATCATGCTTTGCCATCTTAGAGCGTTATTGTAAAATATGTGTAAGATATGTTGTCACCTGGTTAACTGACTATTCTAAACGTGTAAAAATAACATCAGCATCACAGCTTGGTAACGTTAGCAATAGCGATTTTAGCTAGGTTGATAACTAATGCAGTTTACTTACGGAGTGCATCTGTCCGTGAATTCATTTGTCACCGTTTCAATTCCTCCGCCTCTGGCAACGGCGATGTAGCTGTTTTGAAATCCAACATCAAACCCCACAACAGACATTTTTATATTCCAACTGTACGAGACTAGCTAAATTAGCTATCTCGCTAATCGCTCATTCAAACTGTCACTGCAAAAGGAGATGGTGACGGTAGCCTAGCTCTGTATGCTAGCTTGTTACACCTGCTTGTTTCTTTTCCAACCCCCTCTCCCCTTTAAACCGAGGGACCGCTGGCGTTTTCTTTCTATCTAAGCTATTTATATCGCGGTCTGTGAACTTTCTGGAAAGTTCCCCATCTTTACAGAATAAACTGGGCCCGCTGTAAATTAGCTAAGCATCCGCTACTCAATTTCCAGATCTTTCTGGGCAGTGAGAAAACTAGGCGGCTACGCAAGACGCGTACGTTTTGTCACGTTGTTGCCCTGGCAACATGACGCCAAGGACACCGACGGTTAGCTCGCTAGCAGGCAAACTAGCTAATTTTGCGCCCCGCATATTCGATGCGTTTTGACAGACTCGGAATAAAAAACAGTTACATAACAAACGACATAACAGGAAGCAATAAATCAGGCTTTAAAATATTTTTTACATGTAGTTTGTTTTTAGCGAATTCACTGACATTTGGAGAGGACTGGAAGTGCAGCATGGCGGAAGATGGCTGTGGGTGTGTGGCGGTGGTTTTCTACATGAACCAGTCCGCTGGCACTAGTGTTATTTCGTATAACCAGCGTAAATTACAAACTCAGTTTGAGATTCCTCCATCAGTGGAAACCTATAGCTAGCTAGTAAGATTCTTGATTTGATTAGTTTTATCCCTTTCGTAGGTGGGCCGTCGCGGTGCTACAAATTAGTCTACATTATTGTTACAGCCGCCTGCAAATTATAATGAATCATCTGATACAAATCAATAAATGATAATAATACGACCGTAAGTCACGACTGCACACCAATGCTTTAGCTGATTAATTACAATTCATTGTGATTAAGTCAACTCTATGTGTCATTTGCCAGCTAGCGAGGTAGTTCTTTGACTTGCTCCATATTATATAATTAAATAGTTTTACCTTGTTTGACCACAAGAGGGCGCGCCAGAACCATCTCTGGCGAAAATGGAGATTCCTCAATCCAGTACTCCGTCAGAGTCGGTGGGTTAGTGAAAACATTCTGCAAAACACTGCCGACACCATCTCTTATCGGAAGCCGACAATTCAGTGCCACGCTTGCATTGCAGGCTCGTACAATGCAACCTTACAACTCTCCTTTTGGAAACAAAGTGGCGTTTTTGGTCTTTTTCCTGTCGTGCTGTATTTATTCAGCTGCATTTTCATTGAAATATGTTCATGTTTGTTTGAGTGCCAAGTCATTAATCACCGAGATTTTATGTGATGACAGATCAGCTAGAATAGTTTTGGACTTTCTTGACAGTAGAGGACTCAATGAAATTCGGCTAAGGAGAGGGGTGGGGAGACTGTCGGATTGACGATTCATAGCCAAAGAATTAGAAGCTGACGGCGAAAGTCGATTGTTGAGAGGTTTTGGATGTAAGGCAGGCCTTTGTAGAGTTCTTAAGATTTTGGATGAGTTTATGATTAGAGCTTAACCAAAGTTTGTAACTCGTTAGCATCGATGTGTTTTAACGGGAAGTTAGCTGAGCAAACGTTACTTCATGCAGATTCACAGTTGCAAGGGGGAAACAAGAACAGTAGCTGGCTGTGTCTCAGTACAGTTACTGCAAAAAACTTCACCAGTGGATCGAAAATGTCGTTGAACAGAAAACTACCGGCGTAAGGATTGCTTAAGCGAAGAAGTAACTTGTTTAACTGTCAAGTTGCATTGACTAGCAAGCTGGTTAGATTATATTTTAGATGAAATTATCATGTACAGTGTGCTTGTTGGCGAAAGCGTGCGAGGCGGTGGTTGATCGCGCGGTAGCTCTGTGAAGAGGCATTTGGAATGGCATGCCCTCGCTGTACTTACATTTGGGTTACTCAGATCCAATGAACGCAGTCATAGAGGAAATTTTTTGTTGCTGACATAACGGATTCCCGTATAGCATTGTAACTTTATTTCTCTTTAATTTGTCCCTGTGTCATCAAACAATTGACAGTTAGAATAGCAACCAGTTTGCCTGTTTGCATTGCATGTCAGGACTTCAGTAAATAAACGACAATATTTTCCTTGTTAATTGATTTTACTGCGAAGGATGTTTAAATGTTTCTAAACATGCAGTTGTAAATTATAGCTCATGGTATGAAAGGAGGTGGGGGGAGATTTAGAAATTCCTTGCTTAGTGAGGTCCATGTAGTAGTGTGAATGACAATTTAATTAAATTTCCTTTCATGCGTGACTCAAGTGAGAATCACCAGCGGTTTACAGGTGTAGGCGCTTTTTTCGACGCTACCAATTTTCAAAAGACATATGTAACTGATTCTTTTCCCTATTTGTAATAGTGATGCCTAAGGCGTGTGTTGCTGACACCTATCTTCTAGGTACTGTATGCATAGAATTTACCATGGTCAGGCATACGTGTAGTGTGTTTCTATTCTAAGTAAGAAACCCAAAATATGGGAAATGTTACAGTGCTATTCTTTTTAAAAATGGATCTATAGCCCTCATTGTTCAAGTTCTTGAGAATTAAACAATTTTTTGGTTTATGTTTTTGCACTTGCTTTGAGGTGAAGCTCTGTCATGAATATGGCATTCACTGTATGTTTTACCCACACACGCGCACACGCACACACACACACACACACACACACACACACACACACACACACACACACACACACACACACACACGAAATATGTGCTCTTTGAGCCATTATGATCCTTACTCCACCATTCACAGTTAGGTTGTTTTGAACATTTCAGACTCTCCTTTGATTCATAAAACCTTAAAACATTTTGCATTGTAGCTCATGAGGACTCAGAAGCTTCTGCCATTCTGAAATTATATAACCTTACTGTTTCCCTTTTCCATTATAGTGAAAAGGAAATGGTGCTTAATTTCCTTTATGGAACAAAAAAAGCATTGTCTGGTTTTATTCTGTATTGGCAATTGGCTGTTTTCAGGCAGATATTGGGTGGCATACAGAGCATCAGACATATGTTCCATTAAAAATGAAAGCAAGAAGCTAATTCTGGTATGTGCGAACAGGCAATATAGTCATCCAAACGACTGCTGAACTTAAAATATTCATTGTATTGCAATAAAGTAGGATATGACAGTGACAGCAGGCAGTGAAAACTAGGCTTTTCAAATAGTCTGCCATATGACTGGTATTTCAGTCTCCTTGTATTAATAACATAACTGTTAGTCTCTAATCATTGTCGTTCATCTTTTATGTTTTATTCACAGTATACTCTTCATGTGAGTTGCGTTTACGTAGAGAGCAGAAGCTAGGAAATACTCCTGATGGCAAATTTTAAAATAGTGTATGTGTGTAACTTTGGGAATATGTGGAAACACCTTTTATTTTCAAACCCTGTATGTGATAATAAATCTTATTATTCGAGCTTGGGAAAGGAAAGTGAGCAGAAGTTTACGTAATTCTTTTTTTCCCCCATTTTTTACCCAACCGCTTTTGAATGGTGATTGAATATGACACTCACCTCACCACGACATCCTCTGTGACTGAGTGGGAGCTCAGGGGGAAGGCATATGCAGTCCTCCAATACACATGCAAGCCCTTTGACACTACAAGCCCCACAGTGCACCAGGGGACAGACACTGAACAGACGATAGGCACGTCCCCAGATGCTATATGAGTACTTCAGAGGTTCTTGAGCCAGTTGCAAGGGGCTAGCAGTGTGACAACTGAATGCCATGTCAAACCCATTTCTGAGTGGCTCTGAGCAAATCCCTTTACTGTCTGAGCTACTCGGAAGCCAAGTGCCTCATTGGTAATTGATGGGGATGTCACCTTTAACCTCAGTGTCAGATGAATACCCACTATCTCTCTTGAGGCTGATTAATTTTTCAGTCACTCAGTTCATTCCTTACAAATGTGTCTGACTCCTCAGCTTTTAAAGTCATGTCTACAATATGCATACCAAGTCAGAAGTTCACAAAACAAATATGTCAGTGAACATTCACTGACGGATTTCTAATTAATTTCAAGTGGTGTTTCATTCGTAAGTAAGTAAGTGAAATCATGAGGTATCGTTACAAAGTTTATAGCAATGTTTTATGTGGAAAAATTGTCTAGTAGGGTAAATGTTATATATAATGTGTGTGTGGGTGTGTACGTAGTTTGACTCAAATTGGCTTTATGTCTTTAGTTTCCTAAAAAGCCTTTGATAAAGTGCCACATTATGAGACTTCTTTTTACTAAAGTGAAATGTGTTGGAATTAAAAATTAAAGAGGCTAGCCCCTGATGGAGCCATAACTGGCTTCTGCACAGAATCCTGAGTAGTAATAAGGGAGGTGGCATCTGAACAGACTAGCATAGGAAGTGTCCCTCAGGGATCCAAATGGGTACCTCTGCTTTTTGCTCTGTACAGGTATACCTTAATTAACCAGTAGATTTGTTCTGTAGGGTCACGTCCTCCGTAGAAATTTCATTACCCGAGATATGAATAACATTACAGGAACTCAAAAAATGCGGGTTTCTAGCAAAATGTCATTAAAATAAATTACATCAAATGTGCCTTTAACACAACACATGGAACATACATTAATTAACAAGCATTAGCACCCGCTAGCACTGTAATTGCCACTCCTTAGCCCTGACTCTTAGTGCTGCACTGATTTTTTCATGATTTTAAAGGGTTTTTAAAGCGTTGGGAACCAGAATTAACACACCACTTGTCATTGCTCCCAAGGCTACCCCTCTTATGTTCTGCATTTATTTACATTTCATCTTTTACCCAGAAATGCTACCTGCAGTCACACTGGCTATTTGGATGCCATAGTTAAGACGCTGTGCTGCATTACTGCCGTTTGTGAGATGTGAACAGGGAGACATGAGAGAGGGGCCGTGTACATAGAAGAGAAACCTGCAAACTTTAATGCGGCTTTTTTGATATCATAATGTAATTTTGTAGTGCAAAGTCAATGAACAACATTTACTTATAAAAAGCAAAAAAGAAAGTGGTTTTAAAAAAAATTAAATGCCACTTCTTTGTTGTATAGGAGCTTTGTTCCCAGAGGCCTCAGTAACTGACATTTACCTGTGCATGAATGACATTAATAAGGGCATTGGGAGCAAAGCAGTAATTTTTTTGCCACTGATGCCTATCTCAAAATTGCTGAAGGAATGTGATCTAGGGATGTGCAGACATCTGTCAAGTGAATTTTAATATTACCATATGTAAAGTTGTACATGCTGGCAGTAAAAAAATACACAGTAACAGTAATAGGGCTGTTTATTTATTTAATTATCTTTACAGTAGTGTTTATGTATTATAAGTCAATCATTGTGAAAATATGCTCTCAGTAACACTGAATAGTGATTTTTTCCTGTCATTAAACAATATTCTCCTCTTGCTTCATTACGGTGTTAAATTTTCATGGTAATGCCATGTCAATTTTGAAGTGATAAGCATCCAAGCAGGACTTGGTTGTTTCCGATGGCAACCTCCAAAGCTTCTGGAAACATCCTGATATACACTTTTATGTATCTCTAAACATTGTTGCCTGCATTCCCATCAGGTTTGCTTTAAACCATTATGTATATAACCCTTAATCTGTTTAGTCTCGGTAAAATGAGGATGAGGGGATTTGATTGAAGTGTTTGAAATTTTAAAGGGGATTATTCAGGTGGACTGCTGGACTGCAGAGACTATTTGAAGCTAAGTTCTGTGAACATCAGATGGCACACGAAATTAATTCAAAGTAAATTTCACACTTATACTAGAAAGTATTTCATTTTGCAGGAAGATGGAAAAAATGTATAGAATAGCTTGCCTGGATTTATAGTAAAGTTAGGGACTTCAGGATCCTACAAGACCAGACTAGACACAGTGATAAATTCACTGATTATGAGCGCATGAGAAGTTGGACTGAATGGCCTTTTCTCATAATCCTTGTATTCTTGTGTCTATTAAAGAACTTACTTTTGATGTTTCCAAACAGTGGGCACAGTAACTTTGCAAAAACGTTTTTGCCATTGAATCTCTCCAGAAATGACTGACAGGTTTCAGATTCTTAAAAATGTTGTTTTTTTTTAGTTGCGGTAAAAGAAAGAAGCCTGCTGTTTTTCAAAATAGATGTTTTTCTTTTCTTCTATTCCCTCATAAATTCTGAAGGAAGAGATGCAAGTGTTAAAGATACTAAAAGAGAATGCAGACTATGGGAAAAAAAATACTGATGGAGAATTTCCAAAAACAGAACTGGGACCTGGCGGGGAGTCTTTGATATTATCAGTATGACAGAAAATTCTAGAAAGACTGACACACCAGTACAACCAGTGTTACTAGAATGAATCCAATTACAAGACACACCCCACATCCCATGAGGTACATTGCATCCAATGATAATCAAAATCAGGACATTTAAGTGAAAACAGTAAAGTCCTAATACTGCAGGAAGTACAAACACAGCTTTTCAGATGTCAAGTCCAATTTCAAGGTTTTCGGCTCCTTAATTATAGACATCTGAAATTGTATTTGAATTGATCAAGTACATGGCCTGGATTTTCTGTGCACTATGTGGTACAGTACAATATTAGACACTCTTTGTGAAAGAGGGTGAGGAAGAAAGTAGAAATGATGAAAGAAACTTCTTGCTAACACAGGGCAAGGCTCTTGATTTAGAAGGCTCTCATGAGACAGGTCTCATTCAATGCTAGGAAATAAAAAAAAATGTTATGAGAGAGCAGGTCCTGCCTTTTTAATCAAAAACGAGATCTGATGACTGTTTCAGCATTAGATGGTGGAGCTGACTTAAATCGCATTTTCTGCCTTACTGTGAGGTTTTGTATTAATTACTGGTGACACTGACCTACTTTCAGAGCAACAACACCTGACTAGATTTTCCAAAAGCTGTGCAATTTGTTTCTTTCTCGCTTTGTCTGAGAGGCATTTGTAGCCAAACTCCACTCGCAGTCTTGCAAGGATGTCAAGTCGTTGGGGTCCTCCTGATGCATTTATAATTAGCAGAGGAGGATATGTCTGAAAAGTGACACTGTGCATCTTGTCCATGTAACAGAAAACATGTGCACCCTGTTGTGTAATGAATTCCTTCCTCCCTCCATTGACCCAAATTGTGAACAAATTCCTGGGCTGAGCACACTGTATTGTTGGCTAGGGATTTCAAATTAAATGCAGATCTTAAATGCAAACTCGCTCTCTAATTGCCAATTTGTTTTGTTTTCCAAAACAGAAAAAAATATAAAGGGACATGCAAGTTGAATAGTGTTAGTGCTCTCAGTGAAAAAGAAAAAAAAAACTTTGTATATCTCCCTGCATTTGATGGGCCACCTGTGTATTGTGGGCTAATGTAAAGCAAACACAAATTGGCTCACTGTAATGAAATTCCTACATAAATAAATAAAATAATGGAAATGTTTTGCAAAACTGCTGAAGTGATGCTCCGCGTGAGACATGCCGGGATGGCATCAAATCGCTTTGGCTCTGGGAATACCTTCGCTCCTGCCTGCTTATCTGTCAGAAGCAGCGCTGGGCTTTGCCTGGGATTGGGCCATGGGGAAGCCAACCATGCATTGTTGGAATTGGAGAGACAGTTCTCATGGGAAACCAAACACAATATATGAACACAGCGGTGAACACACTACTCATGCATGTTGAACCATTTCTGATTTGATTTTTCCCCCTTCTTTCTTACTTTTTAGGCTCTGCAATAGCTTTTTATTCATCAGTATCTGGCAGGAAAGATCTATGATTGATCAATGAGTTCAGGAACTGTGCCTACAATATCTCCCGTTCTTTTTTTCTTCCCTAGCTGACCTCCTAGCTCTGTCCAGTACAAAGTAAATTTGTCGCAAACCACCATTCCCATGGGACCTGTTGGATTCTAATTCTGTGTGCATGGTACTGTGCAGGGTCTGTGGGCACCCTTTGGGCCGTAGAGCTAAAGCCGAGATGAAAAACCGCCCGCCCTACCCTTGCGCAGGAGAGAGAAAGGTTCCCCGCCACCATGAAGACACTCAGCTGTCACATCAAGCGCTCTCTGTCTGACTTTATTTTGTACATGACTGGGCCGCTAGCTCGAACATGTTAGGCTAAAGCCTTGTCCAGATAGACGCACCATCAAAAATTCTCTTTCTCTGAACCCTTTTCGAATTCAGAGTTGGCGAGGGGGGGGCGGGGGGGATGAATATGGAGCAGGCTCTTTGCTGTAGCGTTTTGCTACAGCCCTGTCAAGATGTTTGGTACATTACCAACAAGGTATTCTCCATGCGCCCAGCCGTGTCTAAACTTAACGTCTGTTTATTTATTGACGCCTCTCACAGAGCGTTGCCTGGCGGAACAGGTGCTTTTTGTAGCGGATGTTTGCTAAAGAAACTCCTGCGAACGGCTATGCTCCCATATGTGTTTGTTTGTAAGCTGCTGTTACTGATTGGAGGTTAGGCTATGGGAGGGGCAGAGAAGAAGTGTTAAAGTATGGCTGCTGGGGGAGCCTGTACCTGAGAAGGAGATTCACTGCTCTCAATACACTCAGGTATTTGCTTTTGGCAAGCGCACGGCGCGTTTTCTCCTGCAAGTCAGCAGCATGATCTGCTTCCCAGGATGCACCTCTGGTCATCTGTGCACCACTCATCCGGCTGTCAAGTTCCAACACCGTGCTGCCCCCTAACAAATCAGCCAATAGCCAGTGAAGCCAACTTTTACCCCCCTACGAATATCCTTTTCCCCACAGTGATGGCAGTGTAGCATAGTGGTTAAAGAGCAGGACTTGTAACCCAAAGGATGCGGGGTCGATTCCTGGCTCTAATGTAACGTAGTCCAATTGAAATATCTACAGGTAACGGAATCCTTTGTAAGAATTGTCCAGGAAGGAATTCCATGATCTCAGGTCTGTTCACTTGAAGTGGGGGGAAAGGCACCAGGCAGTTCTCTTGAGGGCATGAGAATTACTGTCTAAGCATTTGCCCAGTAGGCTGAGGAAGCCTTTTGCTGATTGGTTGTTGCCGTGAGGGGCAGCAACAGCACAGCCACAGAATCCCTGAGATAGTCTTTAAGCGAGTGAATTATGAGCTGCTTCTCATATGGGCTCAAAGAGAGGGGGGAGGCACAGGGGACGGAGCTGATGCGTCTGAGGGGAGCTGGGATACAACAGCTGAAATATTAGGTAATTGATACAAACTTCAAGGAGCGCTTCATCTCCAGAGCTACCCGATGAATTGCTATGGATGAGTGTTTAATTGGCAGAATGCTAGTGATGGTAACAGAACCTTTTCTTTTGAACAGGCTGCCCATCTGTGGCCCTCCCAGGCAGAGTTAGAAGTTGTTGAAATTGCAGTCTGTCAATGTGTTTCAAAAGATACATCTGATTTTTTTTTTTTTTTTGTATGAGCAGGGGAACAGGTTGATAACCTTGATACATCTTCATTATTTAGTGGTATCATAAGGTTGGAACTGAAGCATTGTCTTTTGATCTTTTCAGTCGCCAATCTTGTTCACCACTTTCTGACAATGTTCTATATTTGGAAAAAATAGTATTGACCAATATGCATGATTACTTTATGTCAAGTACTGTATGTAATTTGCAAAAGCGCTGAATTGCAGTGGGCACTGCAGGTACTGTTGGTTATATGAATATATTTATGGACAAATTGAAATGTGATTTTCTTGACAATAACAGTGTGTACATAAAGAATATGTGAATCTTTGAATTAGATTTTTGATGGATTTTGATGGAAGTTTGATTTCAATAACATCAGTAAGTTTTTATAACTCAAGGATACAGTCAACCTTTTTCACAGTTAAAAAAAGAAGGAAAAGATGAAAATGATTTCTTTTTAGATTTGCCTATCAAAGAGGGAAAATGATGTAACTGCTACACAAATGGGTTACCAATTAGTCAGTTATATTCTCATAGCTACTTTAACTTTTTGATCCAAAGGAATTTCAGAGACAAACTGAATTATCCAAAAAGTGGCTCTAGGAGGCTACATTTCGTCATCAGGTACATATTATTTTTTAAATCCTACCTTCCAGTTTAAGAAAAATATAACTAAAAATATGTTAGTCAAAGCTGAAGTTGCGCTAGTCAATGTGTGAGGCTGTTAACAAGCTCAGCTTATAGTTGATCTCTGGGCAATCCATTTATAATGAAAATGTTTTTTCCCCTTGTGGGTTTTCTGCCCTGAGCTGAACTCATTCATAGCCAGATTGACAATAGAGGTACTGATTGGCAGTTCTTCTCTGATTAACCTTTTCATGTGGAGTGACGTTTTGGATGTGCAGGTATCAAAGGGTTGCCAGCAGAATATCACCATTTCACTGATGAAGTAGGATGACAGAACATTTGAATCTGTCAGAATATATCATTATTATGAAAAAAAAAATGCTGAGTTTGGATCTTTTAGGAAGTCGGATTTTCTTTTTCCAGGAAAATGATGTGATCTTATTATATCCCAGCTACTGTAGGGGCTACCAAAACGGGAAGCGTATACAACCACCCCTCCGTCTACCTCAGTTCAATGCTGAAAATATTTTTTGAAACATTCAGCACATTTTGAGACTAGTTTTTGGAGCTTGGTGCCAAACTGTGCTCTCAGCCATGCTTGTGATGTGCGAAAATAAACTGCAGGCAGTGCACAAGCACCAACAAATGACTCTTTCCATGTCTCTGTTGGTCCTTCTCCTGGGACACGCATGAAAAGATGTCAGGTTTGCGACAGATGTAGCAGAATGCAGAGTGAACTTGGATGTATTCCTGAAGGATGCCTGTTTTTAAGCCAAGCGCTGAATTTTTAATCTGCTCTGACATAGACTCGGGGCCTGTATGAAAAAGCAGCCTGTCTCCATGTTGCAACAATCGTTCTGTTTTAGCATAATCCATCTGTGTTTTATGCAGTGTTCAGAAAGTCCCATTGTAATTAAGTGGATCAGCTTTATGCGTTTGCCAACTATTAATTAGGATTGATTTTTTTGGCTCCTTTGTTTTCGAATAATATGGGCGCAACAGTCAAATCTTGTACGAAACCATAGATGTAGGTGTGTAAATCGATAATACATTGTATTATGCCACCCTTTTCAGTTGTGCTGTAGTGTTTGGCCGTTTTTCATTTAATTATAGTGTGCCCAGGCGTCAGCTCTGTTTCATTCTAGCTTTATTAATACCCTATATTTGCCAGCTAAATAAAAAGTCTATTTATTAACACCTGATGAATTGCCATCGGCCATGTCTGTCCCTTCAGCAGATATAATAGACTTTCCTTCAGTCACACATTAAATCACCCATCCATCTCTGTAAGTTTGGATGGTGTATGCCTTCATTTAAAAGTCAACCCAAAAATCCATATCATTTGTGGAAGGATGCCATCTGCCCCCTTCCCCTGGATATTGACCTGCTGTGCATATATTTAGGACATCTGACACGCAGCAGTCAGCATAATCCCTTCGAGAAAAATCTCTCCCGGAGTATAGCGGCATGGTAGATCAAATCTCACCTGAAATGAGTAGACAGCATAGAATCCAGTGATTGGGTTGCTCTTGATCAGCTGGCTAAATGACATGTATTTCTTTTTTTTGCATCTCTAAAGTTAGCGCTCAGGACTTAGTAGAAGGCAGCAGTTTACCAATATTAAGCATGTTTTCCTTGAAAGCAGTATTTTAGTTCTGAAAATGTTGGACTCTGTTAACTGAAAACTTAAAATGGAGGGGTAGCTTTGAGATTAATGAGCCAATTCAAGAACATCTGAAGCAGCTACCGGAGTAGTATGAATTCCCAATAGCTTGTAGCTTGATTGTAGTATGTTTTAAAAGCAGTGTCCTCCTGAAGAGATGCAAAATGTAGGATGTTTCAGGTATTGGACCAACATGTTTCCATTTAAGATAAGTTGCATGTATTCCATTGTGTTGCTAGGCAGAATGGTTGTCACTGAGATGATGTTGAATAAAGACTTGTTGAAGCCTTTTTGAAATCTTTTTGAATCCTACAATTTGAACTCTACAGCTTGTAAATGCTGAATTACTGAGTTGTACATTCCACTCCCTTTATTTTGGGTGCTCCTTCTTATTTTAGCCCATGGTACAAAGACTGTTGTATTGAAAATCTCACAGAGTAAATGTATTCCTCCTGGCACACTGTGATTTATCAGGCTCCTAGGGCTAGGAAAAAAAAATTGAAATATATTGACTTGAAAATGGGTCCAGCGTCAAATCATTTGCCCTCTACAAGAGCTGATTGATAAATTGAACATGAAACATCCAAAAAAACACTGGCCCTGCATTTTGTGCTACTATAGACATCCTTTTAAGGATCATATGCTATTTACCTAGCAAGATATCACCATTATCTGGGGTGAAATTTTCTAATTGTTTTTTAATCACTGTTTTGGTCTCTTGGCCTGTTAGATGTAAAGACCCTGTGGGAACTATGCATCTGATTGAAGTCCCATTAATTACATTTGATACCTAATTCCAAATCCTTTCCTGACGTTCTGCAAAGGCATGCATGCCCATACATGCTGTGTGGCACACACACACACAAATGCAAAAACACTGACACATACACATATCTCCAAAAGAGATCCAAAGATGTCCAAAGATCTTGCACAGCCTCACACAGATCATGGTAACAGTTTATCTTTTTCAGTGTCTTTTTTTGCTGCTTTCTCATTAGATTCTTCTTCTCCCAGGAGTTTTCTGTATGAGGTTTGCTGTCCTGAGAGCGCCTATTCACAGTCCGTCGTCGTGATGCATATCCTGTGTGTGTAATGGCTATGTCTTGGTGGCTAAAGGTGGTGATTACCTTCCTGAGACCTCTTACATTAGTGCCATGATTCAGATAGAAATAAACTAAAAACATCCCCTGAGAATACTGCAGCATACACACTTTCAGATGGCGTGAAGGAACCAAGACTGTCACTAAACCGGTTCTTCGGCCGGAGCACTGTTGGTGCACAGCTGAAATTTCTAAACTTTGACTCATAAAATAAAATGAAAATGGTCACATTTTTCCATTAAAGAAAAAAAAAGCCTTTTTCTATTTCAGGGCAGTAATTACGGAGAATGCATTAGCTGAACATCTCGGTGTGGCACCCTGTGTACCAGCGTAGCTAGTCCTTTGTGAAAAACACTGCACCTCTTGAAAGTATAAGCCAGGCACATGAGATTCCCTGTGTATTGAGAGCCTGCAGGTGTGATCAATACCTCTC
This sequence comes from Megalops cyprinoides, assembly GCF_013368585.1. Taxonomy (NCBI): domain Eukaryota; kingdom Metazoa; phylum Chordata; class Actinopteri; order Elopiformes; family Megalopidae; genus Megalops; species Megalops cyprinoides. Next base: position 30,659,998 of record NC_050591.1, on the reverse strand, counting down.
AATTTGTCTCTGATTACTACTTTGGAAAAAAAAAAAACAGGAAAGGAAATTTAATCTTCAAACCTCGTGTGCAGTAGTTACAGCATTAGTGCAGTAGTTGGAATCCCCAGCACTTAACTTTGTGGTTGTCAGGCTCTGAACTGAGTTGTCTGCAGATGCAGTTTAAAAAGTGCTATTATGTAGCTGCTTATTGACTTAGCATCCTCCTGTGGAACATTGCCCTCCTCCCTTCCCTCAGAATCAATGGCAATATAAGTGGATAGAGGCTCTCTGCATTCTCATTACAAACTTTCAGAGATGATTGGTACAGAGTGTTCCCAGAATCCAATACCAAGACACGTATCAAAGGGCAGAACACCCAGAGGCAACTCTAAAGGCCTCTCTCTAACTAACCTTTTACAAAAATTGGTACCCAATGACATTTCATTAACTTTGAACTGTATAGCCTACAGTATGTGTTGGCTAATGGGTGTGTGTGTATGTGTGTGTGTGTTTTCCTTGACATTGTCTGTAGTTTGATGGCATTGGCTTTGTGATTAGTCTCCAGTATTTATACCTGTCTCTGACTTTATCCTCTGTCTGTGTAATTTATTTGCAGTACTAATCAGCATTGCTGTCGGGGACTTGAAAGAAGGTGACTCGCTGGTAAGAACTGCTTTATTAACATGTTTACAGCTTATTTTAGAGTTGTTACAAGAGGGGGCTAATTTTTGGGGGGCACTGTAGGACATTTGGCTGATTGCTATACGTCATCATGCTGGTGGCTCTGTCGGTTGTGCTTTTCAGGCCTAATCAGGGTTGTATTTGTTGAAGAATCCAAATTAAGGCTTGTGGTTTTTTATTCTCTCAACTGTTGGCTTTCTTGAAGTCATATCATATAGTGTGTTCACAAGGATAAATTCTGTGCAGGGCCTCCATAGATTCACTGACTATTAGGCTATTGGTGTGGGGTGATAGTGGGCATACAGAATGAGATAAGTCATCCAGATAAGAAAAAGATCAGTGAATCTGTGCTTAAAATCTGTGCTTAGTATTTCACTCATGAACAGAGGCACAACCTTGGCAAAACTAGCACTTCAGAACATTTCCTTGTCCTTTCTCTGTTGTCAAGGGTCGGAGGAACTAAGACTCACCTCCCATACATTTCAGATGGAGCAAAAGCAGTGTTCATGGAGAAACCAAAATCAAATACAATTCCTCACAGCTGCACAACTTTAAATTGTTAAAAATAATTTAAAATATTTTTTGAAAAAAATTTGCAAGTGCTTACAGAGACATGATATAGTTATAATTGAAATGACTGTGAATTTGACACTGAAAGAAAAATGATGGTTGCAGATATGCTGCACTTATGGAATTTTGGAAGGTGATGGAACTACAGCTCTTCATCTGACTGATTATGATTCCCTGTGACCAGTACATGTCTTTTTTTTTAAAGGAAGCTTGCCACACCATGAAAGCAAAACGGCGAAAACAGAGTGGTTTGCAACTTGAATTACATCTAACTACTGTAAACTGTTAATTATGGAAGCACTACTTAAAAACCAACTGTACACCATTTCAACTGGCTTAATCTGTTTGTCTCATCTGTCTCATTAAGCATTTGGCTGGTATCCAAGGGTTGTGTTGCTAAGGAACCTGACATCACTAACGGCGTATTTTTTGTGCTTCTTGCTTTTATCTCTCCGCTCTGTTTTCCCTCACTCTGTCTCTCTGCCTTTCAGTAGCTTCTTTGGCTCTAATTGTCAGTGAGGAAAAGTTGACAGATGGAAGCGGAAATGCTTTATGTTGACGCGGGCTACCTCTGCGGTTATATATTCTCTTCTGATACAAGTGTCAGCCGCCTTTGTGTGGCAGGTTTCTCAGTTCACATAATCGCTTTTTGATCAGTATTTTATCAGTTTAGTGTGATGTGAGGGAAGAATGCATCAGGCAACAGCTGCACTCTTTGAATGCTAAACACTCTTCTCTGCATCGGCTGCTCTTCTGCATTTGAATTCAGGAAACAAACTTTTGACCAATGATTTCTGCTTCAAAGGATTTTCACGTCTCTCGGAAACTTGGCTTCTTTTAGTTTATTATTTTAAAGGTTTTTTTTCTCCTCTTCCTTGGTTGGTTACTCCTTGCCACTGATAAAGGAGTAGTACCTACATACTGAGGTGGCTTGCATGAGTGCTTTCTTGCATGGTGAGACAAAGGCTGGTGATGACAGCGTTTTTTTTCCTCTTCTTTCAAAACTGGGACGCCTTAGATTCATGACTGCCTGTTTTAAGAAGACCTCGCCAGAGTCGAGAATTCCAACACCCTACCTGTGGAAAGTTTGAAACGAGAGAGGTATTCAGAGGGCCGCCAGACCATTGGCATTGTGTGGCAACACAGCCCTGCAACATTCAGTGCCCTACCACGGACAGTCTCTGTGGGGGGGACCAGCTCTCCCTGTAATAACTTTTATATGGACAAAACACAGAGGGTCCAGCGAAGCTGCCGCTCAGCGGGGCTTTCAGGCTGGGGGTACCGTAACAGAAGCAGTAATAAGATCTGCCGCTGTTTAAATCAATAGGCTTCAAAGGCGAAACGCATCATGACCACATCCTATATTTGCCCAGGCTGTGACTGCAAACTCAGCCGGCACAATCAAGGGAATGAAATTATCCATTGGCTAAAGCTGCATGCCAGGATCAATTGTGCTTTGAAATTGAAGTCTCTCTCGTCTGGGATTTTTTTTTTTCTCTTTTTTTTTTTCAGACAGTCATTTCTATTCTATTGGTTGATTATTTGCAGCCAGTGAAGCTAGTTTCTTGTGACTTGTTCCTTGGCCCCTGTGCTGGGTTTGGCTGTGAGATTGAACAGAAGTCATGAATCCTTCTGTGGCAAAGGTCAGAGGAAGGGAGAAAAATGTTCAAAACCTGCAAAATTACATTTATGTCTGGGCTCCTGAGCATTTGGGATAGCACTAAATTAAGGGAAGACAAGCTGCATGAAACAGCACTCAGATCTGCCTAAAACAGCATCAAACAGTGAGAAATTTGTGCCATCAGACCCATTTCCCCTAAAACCTCTCCACCAGGTGTTTCATATAAAACATTCACAGGACTTTCACCTTACAGTGAACATTCCACATTTAAGGGTCTTCTCTGTCATTTACTTGAATGTCAGGTTGGTGTAAAGTATACTTACATTATCTGTGGCATTTCTGTTATATCTTATATGATTTGAGAAAATAAAGACGGTGTTATTATGACTGTGACATAAACTACTAAAAACCTCCTCACCACATCCCTATAAATGTTTCAAACAAAGATCAGGAAGCACTTCTACCAAGTGATTGGTTACAGAACACATTAGCTCCTAGGTTCTGATTCATCTGCCCCTCGGTGATCTTTTGTCCTTTGTGCTTGCAATTGGTTCACATTGTTTTGTTGCTTTAAACATAACGTTTCGACATTGGTTGACATCAATTTTGGTTGGTTGACAAAAGTTTGCACATTGTCATTCTGTGTTGTGGGAAATATCAAATCAAGGAGTTGCTATCATCTCAAGCCTCAATTAAGCTGACAAACACACGCGCACATAGTCAGTCACCCCTGTGGAGTGCAAATAAGAAAACTGAGCCAATCAGAGCGGCGAAACAAACCAGAGTAACCAACAGGAGAATACATGGCTGACGGGATTGACAATGACATGGCTGACAGAAGCTAAATTTACTCTCGCTTGTTTAATTGCCTCCATGACAGAACCAACAGCATCAAAAACCACAGCAAAAAAGAACACATAGAGTCTCTTCCACTTCTCTCATGTTAGAAGCAGAGCCTTTGTGTTTTCTGCTAAGCACAGAAGGTATTGCAGACTGGAGGCTTCTTGCTGTTGCTGGTGCGCTTTCATGTGCAACTCTTGCCTGACTTCTTTTGCAGTGTTCCCTTGCACTCATTATCGCTGGCAACTCTGAATCGATACCGTTCCCGCGTGGCTGAGAAGGCCGCGCGCTGATGCGATATCAGTTTTATGAGGGTTATTGATAAATTGGTGGCGTCAATCAATCATGCATAAGCTTCCGGAGAAATACGTTTTGAGGTCCTCGTTTGCATATTTCGATCCGTCTTCGTTTTTTAGACGGGCCCTTTTGAAATATTTATGGAATACATCTCAGAAAATAATTACAATATGAGGAGTGGGTCACCAGAGGGCCTGTTGGATGGTGTCTGGGGCCGGCTGGGGGGGTCATTCATGTGTTGTTTGAAAAAAGCCCAGAAAATCAAAGGTAGGAACAGTAGCAAGGTCACAGCAATCGGGCCTGATTGGATGGCGCTCGTTAAATAGCCCCAAGGAGGTGGACAGGTGTAAAAAGGACCCTAATTAAGCTCAGGCTGTGCCGTGCTTCAGTGCTGTCCGAGTATGAGCGGCTCTGAGTAATTTTCACGTCTTCAAATCGTGGCACAGGCGGAATCCCGCAGTGCCGCCTGAAACGTGTTGATGGGCGTTATGAGCCAAGCAGTTTTTTAGCCTCTTAAATTTTATAGTATCACTGTGTCTCTCTCTTTCTCTCTCATTTTCTGCTCCTTTTCTTTGACTCATTCCCCTTGTTTCTCTCTCTTCTGCTGTCTGTCTCTCTTTGTGTCTCACTCTTTCTCTCTCGGCTTGTCTGTCTCCCTACCGCAGTGGTTTTTAAGCTGCAGTGCCGGTTGTAAACTGCTCAAGGGAGAGCCGGTCAGAGAAACATGTCTTATTTGCTGGGGAGATTTGTGTAAGCCTCCGAGGAAGCTGAAGTTTTTCTGGAGTCGACGTGATCTTCAGTTTTTACCAGGCAGAGAGTGGGGCAGGCAAGGGGTCGGGAGTGCTGGGGTGGATCTTGGGGGCTTCTCCTGAGAATCACTTAAAACCACCTGTCACAGGAGATTACCGCGAGCCGTGCTCAGACTGAGCATCACCTGGCTGGCAGGATGGCGGGGCCCTAAAGGTTGCAGCTGAGCACGCTGCGTGGGGGAGCATTTTAAAACACACAGCTCGTCTGGAGCCTAAAAAACCCATCTGTGCCACTGTCTTTAAAATCAGTTACCGCAAACAGAAGCATGTTTGCGCAGAGACGGCCTTCACTTCCAAGCGCAGTTGTTCTGTGTAAAGCAGCAAAAGCAAAGAGCTTGGTTATGTCTTCTCTTTGGCAAATCCAAATGGAATTTATTTATTTTTTTTTTTTTAGTACTTTTTACAATATCTCTCAACTGGCCATGTAAGATTGTTTTGACATTATAAAATGACAGTCACAGATGAATGGTCGATTAAATTGAATAGTCTGTAATTTTGAAAGTATCTTCACTGGGACTTTTCATGGTTTCAATTGTGTGTCGATTATTGTGCTGTTTTCCATTCTTCCAGTAATGCGCCGTTTCCTCCAGGGCTGCATTGAAAAGACCCCTCGTTCTATTGAGGCTTTTAAATTGTGCTGTCAACCCACGGCAAGCACTGATAGGTGTTTGGGAATTCAGACATCGCTTCTCTTCACTTGCCTTTAAAAAAAAAAAAGCTATGGATGTAAATTAGCGTCAGCGGAATTGTTAGTGTGTAAAACGCGTTCACTGAGACAGACGGAATTGCAGGCCACGCGCAAGCGGAGGACGTGTGGTAGTGTCACCCTTTTACCCTCTGTAGTCAATAGTTGTCCCCTTGTCTGTTTTCCATGCGAGGGAGGGGAGATTGTATCTGTCTGGCCTCTCATCCGCTCGTAGGCCAGACACAGTGCACCTCCGTACCAGAGCTGCAAGGGACACAGTGGGGGGCATCTCTCAGCCAGGCTGTGCATCAGTGTGCTTCACCTTGATTTGCTCTGTAGCAGAATAATAATTCACCATTTTTCTTTTGTCCAGAGGCAGCGAGACATTGGAGGTGTAGTAAACCAGAGCTGTCAGCCCTCTCTTCTCTCTCTCTCTCTGTCTCTCTCACTCCGTCACTCCCTCACTCTCTCTCTCCTCTCTGTCTCTATTACTCCGTCATCCATCTATAAGAGTAATAAGTGGAAAATCATAAATATTCAGTATAAATTTCCTACCAAGGTTGTTTCATGCATTTTCCAGAACGTAGGTAATCTGTCATGTTCTGCAGTGGTGTCTGTGTTCTTTTTAAAGCATAAACTGGGGAAATGTTTGCAAATGAACATGCCAGATGAGTTTTATCTTCATGAAAAATTAACAGTACCCTATGAAAAACTAGTGGATATTAAATGGTAGGAAGAGTATATTCAGTAATGAAAAGAGGTAGAATGGTCTAGTAATTGAAATTAATGTGGATGTTAAAGTTAATATTGAAATATGTAACAGACTGTGGCATGATTCCAGGTCAAGCTTTTTGGCATAATATTAAATTGTCTAACTGCCATCTGTTTTATTTTTGGAATGAATGCGTGGGGGGGGGGGCTAAAAAAATGTCCTGTGCTGTCTTTTTTTCATCATCTCTGTCCTTTGAATTAAAATGTATTTTAATCCACAAGTCACAGGCACAAAGAAAATATGAACTGTGTGTGATCACACTGCTCTGTTTTAAACATGATAAATGGCAGGCAGGTTCTTTTTATTTATTGTGTTCCTGTTCACTAGTTAGACAAGAAAAAATGCAATGAATCAACACATTTAAATTCAGAATGTTTGAATGTTCCACTTTTATCTGTCTTTTTTCTCTTGAAAGTTTGATGTTTTTATTTTGTTTTGTGTATACCTTGTCAAACATAAGAACTGACAGACAATTTTACTGCTTTTCTTTCTGTCACAAGTGACTGTCTCCATATATTTCCTGGCATTGTAATAGTGGGTTGTATGACTGTGTTATATTATAGATGTCAAAGGCCTCTAAAAAGTACCTAGCTAACAAGTAATTCAGCACATTGAACCTCCTCACCTCAAATGCATTCCTGCAATCTGAAGGAATCAAAATGCAATCTTGAAGAAAGCCAACCCAACCCAACTCCAACTTCTGCACGTACAGTGTGCAGAGTATACCTTACACTGCCGAATCAGCTGATACTTTATTGTTAAATAAAGGGACTGGGATTTGTACCCCTTTTTTATCTCTTTTCTTGAAGACTCCCTCTGTTGACAAAAAAAAAAAAAAACATTTTTTGTTGCTGGCAACAGATGCATTTGATTTAAATCCATACTTCTCAGAGCACCTTCAGGTGCTGGCAGATTTCATCGCACTGATATGAATACAAAGCAGGGACCCAAGCATGTTATTCTCCTCCTTATAGGATCTGGCTGCTGCACAGGGAGCAGATGAAGGGAGAGACCTGTGGGCCCGTCTTAAGCCGCCGTTAATCCGGAGCCTGTCATTCACTGTTGGGTGCGAAATCAGATCAGGCCCGACCTGCTCTTCCGCGCCCAGGAATAATATTTCCCGCTCGTTTCGCCCCAGATTAAAAGCCTGTCCGCAGCATTCCGTGTGCGACAGCGGGTTGGATTCGTTCTTTGCGCTAGATTTTCATTTAGGCTGTGACTAACGTGATGTTGTTCTCATGACTGCTCATTCAACTTGAATGGATACACTTACGTTCTATTGTATTGGAAGTCTCTCTGGATAACAGCGTCTGCTAAATGAATGTAATGTACTGACTGAAGATCTAGTGACTGATGTGTGGTAGTATACTTGGCCTCCCTTGTCTATTTAGATTAACTTGTAGCAGGACTTGAATAGTGTTATGCTCACACTCACTGGTCTGGGAGTGTTGTTAGCCTGGTCTGGCAGTGTTGCTCATTCAACTTGAATGGATATACTTCTGTTCTTTTGTGCTGCAGGTCACTCTGGATAAGATCGTCTGCTAAATGAATGTAATGTAATGAAGTTTTACTCCTGGAATCCCCACCCCTTATCAGTAATCCTCCCTGTAAGGAAGGGAGTCCGAATTTCATTCTGTGTAAGAGTGGTGCCATGGCAACCGCAGGGCTTGGGTTAGAAGTTGAGGGAGGGAAAGATAATTGGAGGGTGTAGGGTGGTGGAAGGGAGCAGCACTGTTATCTGTGGGCCTTCCCTCTGTGTTTTAAACACAGGGCGTCTTGTTAGTCTCCGCCGACTCACTCCGCGCCGTGATTCAGTGTCTCAATTCCCAGGCGCCCGTAATGACGTGCCACGCGCAGGTTTGATGTGGATTTACGACTTGTTTAAAGTGTGCGCTCTACAAACAGTGGAGGAGCCAGGAGTGGAGTAATTGTTAGTGGAGAGGTATTCATAAATCAGAACGCGTCTCAGTGTACCGGCGTCCTCCCTTAGTTACTCCGCAGCCAGAGAGAACGTCAGGGATGAGACTCCCGCATTCCTCCTCTCCCCCGTAGATCGACTTGTAAAGAGGGGGTGTGAAAGGAGTAATTCTTCAAAGTTCCCGCTGCTGCTGCTGATTTCCATATCACAACACGGTTCCTGAAAGCCCACCCACAGATAGCTCTGGTAAGGCAGTCACACCAGCGTGGTAATTTAGCTGAGCACTCCAAGCAAGAGAGCAGGGACGCCCCAGGCTAGGAAAAAGAAGAAAAAAAATATATACAATTAGGAAGAATGCTTTTTAATGACATGGAGAAACATGCATTATTTGTTGAAACAGTTCGGATGAGGTTTTGTCTTAGAATGCAAGCACTTTTTAAACATTTATTGGAAGATGAGATTTTTCAGAAACTCAGGTCACTGGCGGAAAGGGTTAGGAAGAGCCTTTTTATTTGGGTTGGAAGTTTTAGCATAATTAGGTTATTGATAATTCCATTTATTTCAGATGAATGATGTATGTACTGCAGATTTGTAAGGTAAAATTATAATGCGTTTACTTGTGACTTTATCCTGTCATCCCTCCTTTGACTCAGCACATGAAGCAGTGCATCTTGGGTATTTTGAGGTTTTTTAATTGCAGTGTTCTCATTTGAACCTGGTTAGACTACAAAGTCCCAGCTATTTCAGTGCAAAGTGTGCTGTCAGACCCAGACTAAGGTCTCCTTCCTGTCATTTCAGGTCAAAGAGGATGATCAACGCGTTGATGAAAGACCCCTCCGTGAGTATATGCCTGCCTCTGGATTTTAATTGTGAACTCTGAGCCTGCCTTCTCATTCTGCTGATCACTGACAGTGCCGAATTTCCAAGCGGTCTCGCACACACACTGTTCCAGAGCCGTCTCCAATGAGCTCAGTCCTTCAGTCACTCTTTGAGGTCACTGTTAATTAACGAGGGCCACAGTTAGCTGTGTGGCATATGTGTGTATGTGTGTGTGTGCGCGCGCTCGCGTGCGTGCATGTGTGTGTGTGTATGTGTGTTTAATTTAACTGAGGCAATGCAAATAAGGCTAATCTAGCATGACATTCATTGAAATGAACAGATAACAGAAGCCACACTTCACAGCATGAGAGTCATGCATGCAGCAAAAGACAGTGTCTGCAAGGTACTGTTACTCTCCTCCCCTTGCCAAACGCTGCATACTCTCAGATGCCAGTGAGGGACCCATCCAGCATGAAAGCACATTGATCTTTATACTGTTTGCTTTTGCTTTTGCTTTGTGTGTGTGTGTGTGTGTGTGTGTGTGTGTGTGTGTGTGTGCGTGTGTGTGTGTGTGTGTGTGTGCGTGTGTGTGTGTGCGCAAGAGAGAGGGAGGGGAACATAGAGGGGCTTAAGTACACCATTTAAAACTTTTTGGTGAATGACTAAAAAAAGATGTTTTCACAAATGGTCTGTGGTCTTTGGTCATTTCCAATTGATATGCTCCTGAAATGTTCATTTCCTCAAAAAGGATTTCATTAACATAGACCAAAGCCCTTCACATTACAGGGTCTATCAGTTGCCGTTTCGCCAAAATAAACCGTCCGTCTTAAACATTTCCCTCACTGTTTTAGATTAAGTTCGCAGAGTGTGATGGTTACCTGATGAACCTAAAATGTTAACTGCTGAAAGAACCGAAGCGCATTGTGGTTTTTAATATTCGCAGAAGCGGCCTCTTCCTTTTTCTGTTAGTGAGCTGATGGGCAGAATCAAATTACTTTCCGGATGGTGGCAACACATTATCAAGCTTGACTTCAGTCCTCCTCCCCCCGCCCCCCATACCACCTCCCCCCGCCCCCCCAGGCTTCAGAGCACGCTGGTGTTATTGAAACGGTCTGCAGTAGAAGACAAATAAAAAGCTGACATTCTGAGAGTGTCTGTTGTTTGCTCCGCTGGGTGACCACGGAAACAAAGCCTGAGAAAACACTTGAAAGCCAGTTTGGCATGCCGTAATTTGCCGCCTTAACAGAGTGGTAAAGCAGAGGGAGGGGCAGTGGAATGAGACGTGCCGTCCGGAGCCCGGGGCCCGGTAATGCAGCACATCAGGGGACGGAGGACCGGACTCACAGTCAAGCATGTCCTTCAAAGGGGAAATGAATATGCAAAAGTGATACATGAGATCTGGCACTTGTGCTTAAAATCATGATCTATCTTTGAGCATCAGAGGGCAGTATTGGCATCATCTTCATATTCATCTTTACACTTCATTATTTAAATATTCATTTATTTGTACGCATATGTGTGTGTGTGTGTGTGTGTGTGTGTGTGTGTGTGTGTGTGTGTGTGCGTGTGCGCGCATTTGCATGCGTACGAGTTTGTTTTGGGGATCGGTTCGTGGTATGGCTCTGAGCTGCAGGCTGAGAACATGGAGGGGAGATGGTGAACTTCAAAGAGAGGATGGGGGAGCTGATGGTGGTGCTGAATGAAAAATGAGAGCAGACCACACAGGACAGGCTCCCGGGCGAGCGGCTTTGGCTTCAGCACACCCGCCAGGCCTCCTCACGTCCTTGCTGAGAACCCCCCTGGGGAGCTCTGCTGTGCAGGTGCGCGCACCTGTTAGTCACATGATCGTAAAACAAGATGGAGAACCTGTCTGAAATCTTCCCATTTATTACATTGCGTTACATTACATTCATTTAGCTGACGCTCTTATCCAGAGCGACTTCCAGCTCAATAGAACAGAAGTGTATCCATTCAACTTGAAAGAGCAACGTCAGACCAGGCTAACAACACTCCCAGACCAGTGAGTGTGAACGGTACTTAATTTTTTTCCTTCTTTCTCCATTCCCTTCCTAGGTCTTCCCAGGTAATTTCCCATTTATTGTATGAGCCATTAGTATTATGGGATTTCTTTTCGCTTTTATCTTTCCTGTCCCTCATCTCACCCAACTTTAATCACTGAAACGCAAGCCATTGGCCTATCGGGATGCAAGGGTATAAATTTATGCAGATTTATTCATGTGTTGTTACAAAAAGCACTGGAGAAGGATCCTTCTGACAAACTGCTTTGCGGAAATAGCGTTTTTGGCCATGAAAACGGATAGTGCTTAAGATGGAAGTTAGACAAGAGCAGCCAAAGCTGCAACAATCCGTTCAGATATCCAGTCAACATAAGGATATTGTTCCAGTGTGCAGGAATAAAAACGCTTACTTATCTCTTGACGGAGTCGCATCGTGAGCGGAATCAGCAAGATGGCAAATAAAGGAGCTACCTGATCCATAAAACTGATTAAGATTTTGAAAATAATTACGCACAGAGGATGACTTTGTTCATAGCTGCATCTCATTCGATATCTGGCCGGGAGCCGAGTTATTAGGAGGCTCTGCCGTGCCTCCCTTGGAGATTTCAGAGAAGGTGCTGACAGAGGCCATACAGTACACCCAGAGCTTTCCATTAGTATATGTAGCGGCATTAGATTGGCTAACATGTGTCTGACCATACATCTTCATCAGTGCACCGTGCAAGCCCGGGAGCCGGGAGCCCTTGTCTTCGTCTGCATCTCTAAGAGAAAAATCAAATACATCAAATTGCTCTTCCTCTGTCTTTTTCTTTCTCTCTCTCTCTCTCTCTCTCTCTCTCTCTTGCTCTCTCTCTCTCTCTCTCTCTCTCTCTCTCTCTCTCTCTCTCTCTCTCTCTCTCTCTCCTCTTGCTCTCTCTCTCTCTCTCTCTCTCTCTCTCTCTCTCAGTTTCAAAATTCAAGTTTGCACGAGCTTTATTGGCACACAAACACAAACACAGTATTGACAATTATTGCCTAATAATTAAAACAACACAATCATTAACTGTAGGATTGTAGACAGCAGTGACAGAAGTATTTATGCTAGTAATAAATAATGGCGATAGCTGCAGTAATAATAATAAAAAATCATAATGAAAAGTGTAAGCATTTGATTTAGGGTGCATTTATTGCCTACTCACTGTCCATCAGACTCTGGCAGACTCCACCCTGTCTCTGCTCTCCTGTTCAGCCGTAGTTTAGGTCCCTGGGTAAAAAAATCCCGGCACATTCTGCAAATTCAAAGCATTAAACACTGCTGGAGCAGGCAGTCCACATTGCTTGCAGGGATTTTATAGATAAACAGGGTCCATGAGGTCTACCTCAGAAATACTGAGTCTCTGTTGGGCGAACGCTGACGCTAAAAGGCCTGCAGTTTAAGATCTAATCATGAGCCCAAGGATTTTCAGAATTGGTTAAGACTGAATTGCCTTCTGAGCTTGAATTATTGATACAAAAGTAAGGGTTTTAAAACTGCCTTTAACGCTCGTTGGTCATTACCAGAGTTATCTTTGGGAACATGGACTGCAGCATTTTTAATGAATGTGATTAAAACCGCTGGCGGCCCTGAAGCTGAACTTCAGGTGCCGAGTCCGGGCTGCTTGGGGGTGTCCAGCACTCGGAAAGAATGATAATGAGGCGATTTGATTTTATTTTATCTGGGAAAAAAAGGGGAAAAAACGTTCCTTTCTCCCTTACTGTGAACACTGAGAGATATTTATGGCACTGACCTTTCAAGCCACACACTGAAAGTTAAGCACACAGCACTTTCCTGTTGACTCCTTTGCTGTGTAATTACAATATTTATGAATATGAAGGAATTTGGGGAGCATCATTTCTAAAATAACAGCCAATAGCATTTTGATGCATAGCATACGGAAACAGCCAGGAGCATATGTTAATACAGCCAGCTTGGTTAGTTTTCTAGATCAGTGAAGCTTCGCTCTTGTCAGGTTGAAAGTTGGTTGAATTTGTACCTTGAATGAATTTCCCATCATGTTGCTGGGTTTGTGATTAAACTCCGGCTTTATCTGCGGTGTCTGTCATGGTTGGCTTTGTAGAAACACTGCAAAGCTATTGTCCTCTTGCGTGCGATCTCTTCTCGAAGCGCGGGTTTTTTCGCGTGGGTGGTGGGGGGGGGGGGCGCTCTCGATGAGGTCGGATCATGGCGAGGGGTTTAATCTGTGGCGCCCAATGACGTGAGCCACTGGAGCGGGGCGGGTTTTACACGGAAACAGTTGGCACTGGGGCGAGGGGGTACAGGCCTGCCGCTTATGGAAATGAGCTATCGACATCCTCCCTTGCCTCGGCTGATCACTCACCGCAAAAAGCGCCGCGTCGCGGCAATGACAGGCTCATTGTCTCTCCGGAACAGACTAATAGCCCCGCTCACGGAGCCTCATCCTTTCTGGGGAAAAAAGCTCCATTCCTGCGGAAAGGCGGTTAGCGGTTCGCTCGCTCGGGGTCGGCCCCGTGCTGCGCTTTTTCTTGAGGGGCCACGGTTGTGCTCACTTCGAGGTTCCGTTAGTTTAGCTGTTAGTTGTTACTAAGTTTGCTGATGGCAGCAGTGTAGCATAGTGGTCAGCAGCAGGGCTTGTAACTGAAAGGTTGCTGGTTCAATTCCCGGCTGGGGCACTGCTGCTGTACCCTTGGGCAAGGTACTTAACCCACAGTTGCCTCAGTAAATATCCAGCTGTATAAATGGATAACATGTAAAAATTGTAAGTCAGTCTAGATAAGAGTGTCTGCTAAATGACAGTAATGTCACCTGCGTGCGGCACTGTGAGGAAGGATGTGGGACACACAGGTGTGTTGAAGTGAAGGTAATGAGGGTAATGAATGGCCGCAGCAGTCTGATGCTGATGGAAGTGACAGACCCCGCGTGAGCTGGGGGGGGATGGCCGCACCCTCGGCCACTCTGCCACCCACCTCTGAGGAAGTGTCAGCATGAGTTTGTGCCAGGTGGGTGGCAGTACCGCAGGGAAGGCTCTCTCACATGCACGCATGCAGGCTCACCCCTCTTTTACTCGAATGCTTGCACGTGCACACATGCACACTCACGCACAGCACGCTTACGGCACACAGACCTATATACAAACACACATGCATGCGCACATGCTTGAACCAATTATGTGCCCCCCCCCATGCTTATAATACAGTGCACACAAACACTTCCTTCTGTTCTACTTGAACTCACACACATGCAACCACAGTCGCACACACACACACACACACACACACTTCTGACTTGCAACTGCAAGATATACTTTGTCATACGCATGAATACTCACCCCTTTGCAGCACAAACACACACATGCGCACATAGACACACACACATACGCACACACACACACTCAAATTTGCTTTAACACGCAGAATTCCCGTTCACATGTTCTCACTCTGTCACACAAACATAAGGGCGTTTTATGACACGCCCACACTCACACCTGAGGCCGAGCGCTAACGTCAGAGCAAAGTCGTTAAAAAGTCGCTGTGTTTGCTGTAGTGGCTGTGGCAGCTGTTAACGACAGCGCTGCTCTGCTCCACCTGCTCATTCATCAGAACAGGACAGCAGTCGAGGATCCCAGATGTGCAAGGCACCAGCAGAAAAGCACTGGAATCGTTTGGGGATGTTTTCTCCCATATCTGGTCAGGACTCATATATCAGAGAGTAGATTGGGGTGCTTTTAGCTGAGCTCACTAACCATTCAATATAGAGTGAGGGAAATTCGGTTAAAAAAACATCAGGCTGGTATTCTCTCCGGATCCATAACCGGGCAGCATCCCGGCAGAATAAATCTCCCACAACTGCTGTTGCCAGTCTGGAGAGGAGGAGGGTCCTTCTGCGGTCAAAGGGGCCGCGTTCCCTTAAATTTTTGATTTCCATCACACGCGATATTTAATTCACAGCCTCGAGGCCACCGCACGGCGAGCGCCACAGAATTCTCTTCCGTGTGTCATTGAGAAGTGCTTTGCTGTGTCTTTGGCACCGAGGCCGCCCGTTTTAAATCGCCCGCTATATAATCCGATTGATTTATTGATTGCTTACTTTTGCCTGCAAAGGCCAGAATTAGGAACTGGCTACCGGAGTGTAAGGAGCTGGCTGTGGATGGAAGGGAGAGAGGGAGCAGGAGAAGCAACGGAGGAAAGGGGAGGAATGTTGGAGGATATTTCTCCCTTGTCCTCCCCCCGATACCATTACGTCCTTTGATGATTAATCGAAGCCTATTAATGCCGAGGCTGAGCCAGTGGATCTACCCTTAATGAGTTTCCTTTTTTTACCCCCGTTTCCTGCCTGGGTTTGACATCACAGCTGCATTATCTGCACAATGAGAGATTGGCACGTTGCTTATCTGATGTTTGCACGGGGGTCTGAGGCAGCTGTTATTGCTGAGCTGTGCAGTATCAGGTGACTGAGAGGGAAGCAGGGACGTACCTGGTGTTTTGAACGCGCGTGCACACACAGTACACACACACACACACACACATACACAGTCATGCACATCCGCAGATTCATCTGTAGGTCGTTTGGAGGTGGTTTTGGGGATGCCAGGGCAGAAAGCAGAGCGCTTATTCTCTTTCTCTAAGCTGCTCTCTCAGGGGCAGCCCGTTGTGGATGGACACGCTGAGATTTGCAGGGTAAATCCCCTCATCGGCAGGGCCCGGAGATCAGTACAGGCATTTTGGTGGAGGATTGGGGGCGGAAAACAGAGGCGCCAGCACTAAATCAAAACGAGATGACAGTGATACAGTGTCTCGCCTCGACCCCTGTGCTAATATCATAGCACTGTGCAGGAGTGGGTTCAAGAGCAGTAATTGAAGAGGAGGCAGTACTTCCAATCCTGTACATGTCAGCTTGTTCCTCTAGCTCTCTCCCTCTCTTGCTCTCTCTCCCTCACTCTCTCTACCTCCCTCCTCTCTCTCTCGTGCTCTGTCTCCCTCTCTCACTTTCCATCCCTCTTCTCTCTCTCTCCCTCTCTCTTCCTCCCTCCCTCTGTCTCTCTCTCCCTCTCTCTCCCCTCTCTTCACCGCTCCCCGAGGAAGATTACAGAGCTGTCGCCAGCCACGTCAACTTGTTTGTGTTTTGAGCAACGGCTCTGTATTACTCAGCACAATTTGGGGAAAAAGGTCCTTCACAGTAAGGGAAAAAAAAGACACAAATCCCTGCCAGTAATATTTATGGCATGCGATACTCCCTTTATGACTTCTGCTTGCACAAATACATAAACGGCCAATTAAAATGTCCCTGCCACGGAGGAGCTGTAAATTAATGTGCTTTCTTTGTCCGCCTTTGTTTGAGCGCTGTCTTATTTTGAGCCACGAATGAGACAGAGAAACGTTCCTGTCACGTTGAAAACAAGCGCTGTCCGGCATTCTGCCGAGTCATGGGCGGGGACGCGGCGTCCTCGTGTTTGTTACCTCTGCATTGTTTCTGTTTTAAAGGTCCCCCCGTGTTAAATTGGCAGGGCTCTTATGCGGCGCATAAAACTTTATAAGACTGTTGGACACATTAAAGCTTATGGGATTTTAATGAGTGGGTGTAATTACCTAGAGCAGCGTGATGAAGCCCGCCGAACGATTCGCTGAGCTTAGGGAGCTGGGATCGTTTTTTGGCCTACAGAGTGATGCGCCGTGGCACCGCAGGAATTAAAAAAGACCCTTAATGAACTAATTAACTTCCTTATATCCTTGTCTCCGCTCGCCCCATTTGAGCGGTGGTGAGAGGTTTGGGCCTCGACCGCGGTCACCGGTGTGAGCACTTGGTAGTCGCTGTCAGGCCTCACAGACAGGTGTACCTCTACAACTGCGCCAGCGGATTCCCGGCAGTCAACGGCAGCATTGGTCAAACAACTCCATTATGGTGACAATAATGATATTCATTACAGGTCAGTAAGAGTAAGGAGTAAGACAGCTCTGAGAGTAATAGTGGCTGTGAAATGGCATTTACTGTGATGCGGTGCCAAGCAACTGCGTACTTTCCAGTGCTCCACCACCTATCGAAAAGCTGTGGATTCTTGCTGGTATTTCGAGTGTCCTGGTGCTCAAGCTCTCAGTGAGCAGCTGTATTGTTTTGCTGGTGCAGAACCTGGCAGATGATACATCACCACAATGAGAAGGAACATGCTAATAAACTTGTTTGCTCACAAAAAATAACAGAAAAGGTTGAAGTATTTTTCTCTTTATAAATTACAATATTTCTGTAGTGTATATTGCATTTCTAAATGTGTTTGCCAAAGAAGAGTTTTGCGATGTTGCAAATTGCAAAAATCACCAAAAAAGGATTACTTATTTTGTTACTCGTTTTTCTTTGTTTAGCCATTGTTTTGGTGTTTACTGCAACTTGGAGTGTTGCAAAAGTTTGCAAGAGATTGCAGGTCAGATGAAAAGATTTGACTGTCTTCTCATCTGTCCAGCACAGAACTTCAACCAGGATTGTCGATGTTTCTGTTGAAAAGCTTTCTGAGTGAATCACTGTGTTGCTGTGTTGCATCCGTCGGTCCCTTTATGATTGTAATGAGAAAAGAGAGAAGGGCCCAAAAGATGCAAAAGTCTAACTGTGTGTCACGTCTAAAACAGATGGCCTGTGGTCTGTCATATGCGGTATGTGATTTACATCTGCGGAAGGTTATTTCGACTTCCCCCTTGCGTTTAGAATGTGAACGGGTGGTTTTGACTCTGATTACATTGGCTGTGATGCTGTCCCTTCAGTCGTGATTGGTTCTGAACAAGGTTCTGTTGTCTGAGTGATTGTGTAATCTGGTGTCTCTCTGTGTTTATGGTCTGAGGCTGTTTCACATCTTAGTGGTTTTTTTTTTTTAGCTTACCGGTGTTGCCTCCCTCATTTCACACCTGTCTGTTGTCTCACTCTGTCTTTTGCCCTTAATGGTGTGTCTTTCTTCCTTTGTATTGCAATTTTACATAATCTGTCCATTTTCAACATTTCATTTTCAACACTTTGTTAACAAAGTTTCCACCTTTACAATGGTAAGTATTCAAGATTTTAGTGTGTTTCTCTGTGCCTGAGTCTTACTGGTTTTAGCTTGGCTGGGATCTGAAAGCCCCAGAGCCATGTGGCCCAGGGGGTCCTTTTCAGAGGAGATCTCACTGCTCAATAGGGCTTTGTTTTCATACTGTTCAGTTCGGATCTGCCTGATTTAAATGTTGCTAGAACTTGGCTGCTCTTTTGGGAACTGGATGAGCTGCGCAGGCATCATTGGGAGCATGTCTATGGATCTGAAGGATGTTTTTGCAAACATCTAATTGTGGGGTGTCTGCAGTGGAGGGAGCCCATGCTTCATATCTGAGCCAGAGTTTTCTTCTGTAATTTGGTTCCACCATGCCTTGTCATTTGCTGCAGTAATTTTGGAGGAGTGTAGGAGTACAGTATTCTAAAACTGTTTTTCCCAGGGTAAAGCGGTGTCCTGTTTGCCGGATTTCTTTGCAAATGTCTCAAATCTGGTCCTGTCCTGATTGGCTGTCAGGGCCTGTTTCTGACAACACTGCTGCACCCCCCACCCTACAACCCAGCTCCATCTGTGGTGGGTAGTAGGACCAACTACTGTGCAAAGACCTGAAGCTTATTTTTAATATTGTGTACAGTGAGGCCAAGGACCGCAGGGATTCACTATTGTTGCCTCTATTCTCTATGCGGGACTCAAGTTTCATCCCTGTCTACACATCCCCAGATGAAAAAATGTAGCCCTTCTTTCTGCTGGACTTGGTCTTCACTAGGGTATCTCAGTTTTCCTTAATTGTCTATTCATCTTGAGCTTTTTATTTCAGTCTGATTCATATCTGTGCATTAAATTTGTATAAAGCTTTCCCGGTTACAACTTTGATTGCCAATTATTTTCAATGTTTTTTTTTTCTGTGTAAAATGATATTTCTTTCACAAAAGGAGTTTAAGACAATTGCTTTTTAAATTTTATTTAAATTATGTAGCATATAATTGTATTCTTTGTCTCTCAGCAAGTTTCATGTAGTTTTGAAGCGGTGAGGTAGCTGTGGCACAGCTCCTGGTTGGTGGCTGTCTTTATTTCCTGCTGGAGAGCTGCCTAAGGCCTTTTCTAGAGCATTCACATCCTCACCACTAGCGGGTTATTTGACTAGTGTTATTGCTTTTAAAAAACTTCTCAGTGTTTTATTTTAATGGCAGCGTTTCAGGTTTGTCATTTTATATTCTTTGTTGCCAATTTTATTTCCCTAGGGTTGATTATGTAATGTGCTGATTAAAAGCGGTCTAACATATTTTCGGTTGTTTTAATTGCTTTGTTTAAGGATGTGTTTCTGAAACACTCTGTGCTGTGGGGAGATGTGTCTTTGTGTGTGTGTGTGTGTGTGTGTGTGTGTGTGTGTGTGTGTGTGTGTGTGTGTGTGTGTGTGTGTGAGATACCAGGCTTCATCGGGGATCATTATGTCTCTACCATTGATACTATATAAATGCAGGATCTGTGCTTTTAAATCTAAAAGTTGAAGAAAACAAACCCTGAATGTTCCAACTGCTGAGTTTGAGTCATATTTTTGTTAGACATTTCCCAGCCTCACTCAAGAGAAATGTTCACTTTGTGATGTGCATTTTTTTAAAAGATCAAAGCAATTTCCTACTACACAGGACCCAATTGTATGAGGGCAGTCATGGGGAAAATAAAAATATAGGGTATGAAAACCTTCCTTATGTACACTAAAGATGTACCTTTTGGATGGCTTCCTGTTCCATCCTGGGTTTTAGCGTGGATGATGTCGAGGAGGTTTCTTACCTGGCTGAATTGGCCATGGCAGGGTTCCCAGGTTTGGAACCTGCTGCTGCAGAGCTGGCCAGCTGGCCTTAGTGTCTACTCTGCAGTTACTGCTCAGGGAAGGGGGGGGGGGGGGGGGTCTGGGGTGGCTAGGCTTGTTTGCAGTCACATGGTGGGTGATGAAGGAGTTTCGGCCCAGGGCACTGTTCTCTCTCCCTCCCTCCCTCTCTTTTCGCTTCCCTCTCTCTCTCTGCTGTCTCCCTCTCTCCCTGTATTTCTGACCTGAATGTTATATCTCTCCCCTTGTTTCTGACCTGAATGCTCTTTCCTGCTCTCTCTCTCTCTCTATCCCTCTCTCCTTCTCTCGCTCTCTCCCTGACCTGAATGCTCTCTCTTACTTTCTCTCTGTATCTAACCTCAATGCTCTTTCTTTCCTCTGAGAGACAGCATTCAGGTCAGAAACACAGAGATACAGAGACAGCATTCAGGTGAAAAACACAGAGACAGAGAGAACCTCTGCCTCCGTGTAGTAAGAGCACAGATTATGACCTGAAATGTGTCTTTCTATCTCTGAGTTTCTGACCTGAATTCTGGCTCTGTACCTCTGTGTTTATGACCTGGATGCTGTCTCTCTATCTCTGAGGTTCTGATGTGAATGCTGTCTCTCTCTCTCTCTCTCTCTCTCCCTCTCCCTCTGAGGTCCTGACCTAAATATTGTCTCTGTCTGCGAGACCTGAATGCTGTCTCTCTATCAGCTCTGAAGTCCTCTGAAGTCTCGATGTTTTGGACCTAAATACTGTCTTTCAATCGAGGTTCTGACCTGACTGCTGTCTCTGTATCTCTGTGTTTATGACCTGGATGCTGTCTCCCTCTGTCTGAGGTCCTGATCTGAATATTGTCTCGCTCTGTGTTTTGGACCTAAATACTGACTCTCAATCAATGAGGTTCTGACCTGAGTGCTGTCTCTGTATCTCTGTGTTTATGACCTGAATATTTCTCTCTCTCCCCCTCTCTCTGCATTTCGGACTTGAATGTTGTCTGACTGTGCTTACGGCTATCACTATGGCAGGCTGTGGCAACTGCCATTCCATAGCTCCAGGCACATAAGAAACTGAACCATCCTCTTTCTTGCCTTCCTTGTTCGAGAAAATGCAAAATCTACCCAAACCATTCACTCTCTACTGTTTTTTTCCATGTGACCCTCCCAAACAATATTCATTAACACATACATATGACGAGTGCTGTACTCAGACTGTGAAAGCATCTGTCCTGCATTAAAAAAAAAACTGCCTCTCTCATTTTGTTTCAGAGAAGAGCCAGTAAAGATTATTCAGTTATCAGTCATGTCTGTCAAGCATAGCCTGCCTTTGTTGAAGATAACATTAACTGATGAACTTATGATAGCAGAGGAATGTCATTTTTATTTCCGCCGTAGGGAGACGGAGGATTTGTTAATTGTTAGCTTGAACATCTTCCTATATTACTAGGATTTTATCACTCAGAGCTGTTACTCTTCTAAAGTGAAAATATATTAAGTTGGTCACAAAGGGGTGATGGAAGCAATGTGGCGTAAATGGTAAGGAACAGGGCTTATAACCGAAAGGTTGCCGTTTTGATTCCCCACTTGGTCAGTGCTGCTGTATCCTTGGTCAAGGTACCTAAAGCAGAATATTCTCAGTAAATATCCAGTTGTATAAATGAGTAACGTAAAACTGTAACCTATGTAAGTTGCTCTGGACAGGAGCGTCTGCTAAATGCTGCTAATGTACCGCAAAGTAATGTGATGTTACTGTATATTTGGAGAGTCAGGCTGAACGTCATCAGGTAGAGTCTCAGACATGAACACTGCCTTTCCCTGTGTTTCAGGCTTGAATCAGGTTGTCTTCATCATCCAGAGCCAGAAGAACTCCTTCCATGTGAGGCGGGCGGAGGAACGCCGGTTGGAGCTTCTCCGTCAGGCCAGCTCCCACGAACAGGTAACAGGATCTCAGTCTGACCCAGTCTGTAACAAAACCTCTGATGCAGGAACTGGAACCTCCCTCTGAGCCCAGAAGCTTTAAGCAACACAAGCTCTCAGTGCTGTAGTCTGTCATTGAGCTCCGGAGTGGCTCAGCCAGGAAGGCCCTCTTCGGTGACCACAGCCCCGCAGCAGCGGAACCAGTCAGCCGCATTCCTCTGGGGATGCACGTGTGGAGGTCAGCGAGGGTGTCCTCATCTCACCCCTCTCAGGTGCCTCCCTGTTCATCGGGAACCTCAGAGCTGCTCAGATCAGGGCAGTGGAGCGACGCCTCTTCTCCAATAAGCAGCTACTTCACTGTGGTGCACCAGGCGACTTGTCGGGGGAAAACAGCCCCTGGCTGCGTGCGAGCGTATCGGAGGATTGCATTCGTCTCGCTCCAGCACTCCTGCGTCACTGTAGCGGTTGTCGTGGTGAGACCAGCCGAATGCACAATCGGGGATTCCAAAACAGGGCTGCGCAGAGCGGAAAAAGCAATAAAACCTGACCCACTCTCACCCTGAAAACAGAACCTTATCAGAACCTCCCTCTGATCTGAACCCAGGTAACAGCACGTACTGCAGACTTTGGTGGCCACAGCCGGGTGTGATCCAGTCAGTACTCAGATAAAGCAGCTTAATTTGAAGCTCTTTCATCTTCTGTCAGCAGTGTCACACTGGCCTGCAACCAGATGGGGCCGCCTCTAATTTAGAAAGTGAGTCACATTTGTGAAAGTGCTATCAGTGGAACAAACATGTCCCACATCTACAGTGTACCCGCTGCACCCAAAATCTTTTTTTTTTTTTAAAAGGAAAAACATTGATAACATTGCAAAGTTTATTTTAGTATTCCGTATTTATTTCCTTGCTTCAGGGCAGTCATTTTTGATGCTTCCTCAAGTGTATACGTGTTATAGATGACTCTCTCTCTCTCCCTCTGGTGGGAGGGCGGCACAAATAAATTATCAAGCCACCTGTGTTTTAGGGTCATGAAAGCATACAAAGCATACAAAGCATACAAAGCACTACTACTGCTGATTCAGTCCATGTCTTAGCCCAGGTTGACAGACTGTGGTAATGAGAGCCCAGCAGGTTGTAACGTATTGTTATTTGCTTGCACAAGAAATAATCCTGAATTTAATATTGCCATTTTTTCTTATTATTTGGCAGCTGCCCTCACCCAATGCGACTTTAATAAACACCGGTGCAGAACACAAAGGGGAAATATAGATGTTAGCCAAAGGGACAAATAAGCAAACATGTCAAGTCACATATTTTTACTTTTTCTTTTTTGTTTATTGACTTCAGCAGCTTTAAAAAGTTTTGGCAGTGTGATTGCTTTTAGATGTCTATGAAAAAAGCCCAGTGTTGACAAAAACAAAAACTTGCCAATCCATCTCAACCAAAATCTATAAATGTAATGCAGTACAGAGTCTTTACCACTAGGTGTCAGCGTTGATCTGAAATAGCAGCGAGAACGTCTTTTAAAGAACATTTCAACTGCTGTCATATTTTGTGTGGAGGAGGTGGAAAAACTTGCAGAGTAGTTCATTCTAACATTTACCACCGGAAGCTACTTTCGTTTGAGGAACCAGAGCTGAATGGGTACGCCATCAAGCTCAGGCTCCTTCATTTGTCAAATTTTGGAAACGGACATGGCGCAAAAAGAAGAGGCCTGTTCTCACACATCACCTTAATGGCACCTTACTGCTGCTGGTTTCAGAATGCTGGGATATGTACAGCACTTGCTTCACTCGCGCCTCAGACTCAACACTGTTACAAAGTAATATCAGCATTTATGTTGCGTTTCCATTAGCTGCACACCTCTTTGCTTTCATCTTGTGTTAACAGTTACTGGGTCTCCACTGAATTGCCTTGTTTACTTCTTCTTTTGAAATTTATTCTTTTGGCTCAGTGAACGCGGTGTGCTGTACCCCAGTGTTTAATTTGGTAACCCTCATTCACAATGCAGCCCAGACTGCACCCGAGGCTGATTTTGGGGTGTGGTTAAATTTTAATCGAGAAATGCGTTCATAGGCGATGAAGTTCCTTCACAGAACGAAAGTCACAATTTTGCAGTTTCTACAGAATAAAAGGACACACAAAATAAATAGACAGTATGGAAGCGACAAACGTATCACTCAGTGCCTGAGATAAGGAAAGCTTACGATTTATTTGCCTTCCTTAAAGGTCAGAATCTGATTAGTCCTCCTTCCACTTTCTCAGTGTGCTGGCCTTCTCCAGAGGCAGCAAATCAGCCTATTACTGCAGGAATAAGACAGGCAGACAAACACTCAGTGCCTGATTTATTCATACCCCTGGCTGAATGGAAACAAAAGAAACATGCTCAAAAGGGAAAAAAAAAACGTATTTAATGGATCTGTTTTTAAAAATACTGTTTTAAATGTTATACTCTAATCTCTAACAGCATTGCCCAGAGCAAATTACAAAATACAAAGGTAACATTTGCTCACGTCCCTGTAATGAGTATTTTGTAACTCCCCCTCTGGCATGACTTACTCTGGTGAAACGCTTCCATAGTGCTTTATGAGCGCTATTGGACCTATAGATGCAAAACATCCCCAAATCATAATAAACCCTCCAGCATATTTCATGCTGGACATGAGTCCCCTCCCAAAATAAGCCTCACCTTTTCATGCCACATAGAGAGCTGATGAGCATGTCCAAAAAGCTCAATTTTCCTTTCATCTGACCATTAAATATGCTTCCAGTTCTCATTCACGTGTAGTTTGGCAAATTCAAGTCGCCCGTTTTCGTGACCCGCTTTCAAAAAAGGCTTCTTCCCTGAAAGCCCAGCCATGAATGCGCATCAAGGTAGATTGAGCTCTTTGAGGATGTCTTTGTGGCCGTCTTCCAGCATGAGGTCAATGACCATTTATCTGCAGTCGTCAGAGAGCTCTCTGGCCTTAACCGTAATAATGCATGCTGCTGATGAATGTCATCTGTGCGCTACTTTCTTCTATACCACAGGGAAACCGCAACACTCTGGGGCCCTCTTTATAGTTCCAGAAGCTTCCACTGAACTACCACTAGCAGAATGTTGATGTGGATTTGTTTTGCCAGGTTTTGTTATACCTTAAACATGTGGATGGATGCAACTCTTGTGTTGTGTGGATTAAAATTCACTACTTTCATTTCAAAATGAAATTGCTCTGTAAACTGCTATTAAGTTTAAAGTACTGCACTTTAAAAACAATTAATTTTGTATTATAGCATGTTTTTGTCCCTTTTTAGACAGGTGTATGAATAAATATAGCAGGCACTGTGCAGTGTATTACGAACTTTAATTTGACAGCATGTTTAGAGTGGCTTGACCACAAGTTGGTCATGTGTTGGATGGCAGTGGTTAGAATTATTCCTGAAGCCGGTAATAAGACAAACCAGTCCTTAGTGCAGTTTGATTACGCTGAAGCTAATTGGCTGATGGTGTCAACACAGTGAGAGACAGATGGATGTGTGTCGTTGCAGACCATGTCCCCCACAGTGTCAGCAGGCTAAGTACGCCATCATACGTGTTTCCACAGAATCCATCCTTTATCTTCTGGGTTTGCCTTCTCAGACTACTTAACGCCTTGAAAAGCTAATAACTGTCCTCGTGTTTGGCTTTCGCTCTCTGGCCAAACATCGTGGGTCGATAGCTGAATGACTGATGAGCACCGAGGCAAGAAAAGACTAAATGACTGCAGCTTGATTACTTTTACAGTTATAATCCAGAACATTAACGATATGAAATATCCTGTCAAAATGTTCTCTTGAAAAGTTCTAAGTCTTTTCTTCTCTCTGGTACATCATTTAAAATGGGATCTGAAACTTGCACTGTAAAAACAAATTCCATCTTTCTTACTTTGAATTGATTTGTTTTCACCCAAGAGTATCTTGGAGAGAAAAACGGTTTTCTTCTTTAAAGATCACTTACCCAGAAATAATGATGCTTATCATTGCCTCATATGGCTGCATAATATTTCTATTTTGAGTTGTTATTCTTATGAAGATTAAATCATGTTTTGTTGAGAAATTGAAAGTAAGAAAGTTATGCTCCTCAATTAGTCTTCCACTTGCATAAATAATCTCGTAACAAAACACCTCTCTTCAAAGAATCTCACTGTGCATAATACTATCCCAGAGGATGAGTAGGAGTTTTATATTGCTGTTAAATAAAATATACAATGGTGTTAAAGAGAGTAATCCTTCGGGAACTGGTGTACTTGAAAAATTCATATTAGCATGTCAATCATAAGCACTGTATGTATAATATGTAAAATATTTAATATTAAATACACATATATTTGCCACGTGTGTGTGTGTGTGTGTGTGTGCGCGCTCATATATGTATGAATGCATGCATGTGTGTGTTGGAGAGTGTGGAAGTAGAAGCTGACCTTTCTCTTCAAACAAATGATACAGTAATCCAAAAAAAAACACTCTTTTTAAATATAACCCATATGCTCACTTTCACCGCAGTATGGTCATCTCCTTGATCATTTGTCATAGTCGTTGTTGGCCAGTGGGAATGGGTTTTTGTGTGACATGGCTGCTACGTTACCCCTTTAATGCCTGCGTGTCGTCGGGCCTTGGCTGCTGTCCCAGCATACCACAGCAGAATAACTTGAAGCCCTCAGTTTTGCAATCATGTTTAAACATAAAGCATTATCAAATAATTAATTTCACTGGAGTGTGAAATTCACATATATGAAAATCTTATGAAATGCTCCTGGTATACACAAATATGAGTGTTATAGGTAATGAAACTAGGGATTATCCCCTGAGGGCCCAAAGCGTCATGCACACTATCTATATCTTATTTAAAAATGCAAGCATTACTCAAGTGGCTCTTTGATTCCTATCCTGATTCCCTAAGATTTATCTCATTTTGAGAAGCCCCAGTTTAAAAGTATTTCAGCTCATGGCTCAAAAAGTTTCTGAATAAAGCTTCCAAAAAAAACACAAAATAAAAAAGCATTATTAGCTTGCTTCTAGCTGCATTTTTCATTTTCACGAAATGGGCAATGGGTTCTTTTCACTTTTTTTTCTTTAAGGGATTGCCATGCTATTTATCAAAATCCACAAAGGTTTATAAAAAATAAAAGGAAAAAGACCTTGGAGCTCTCGAGTATCAAGTGATCGGAAAGTGCCCTGTGGGAACATTTGATGATGAATGATCGATGAATGAAATGTCCTGTGTGCTTAGGCTATTTATTGTTGAAAACAGCCGTGGAGTGCAGTTGAGTCATTTGTCACTGTTGAATGCCGTTCGCTTCATACTCTGAATAGCAAGGTTTACTGAAGCAGCTGATAGGAGACATAGATCTGTTTACAGAAATGTAGCTGTACATTATTTTCTGTTCTTTTATCACTCCATTTGCATGAAACTAATTAATCTCTCATTCAACGGCAGTCTCATGGTATTTGAAGAAAAATGTCACTTTCAGCTCTAACATTGTGGTTCGTGTTAGCTTGCCTTTGAAATGAGACCCCACTGTGTGTGCCCCCTCGCCTGTGTTTGATTGCGTCTGACTCGGCTCCCTGGGACGTCAGAATTGAATATATTTCATCGCCAATCCAATCCGACTGGCTGACCATTAATTGCTTTAGCTGGCAATGGGAGGCGGGCAGAGCTCCTACCTGCGTTGCGGGTAGTAACTGCCGGTGTCATGTGACTCCAGGGCAGTTGCTTGCCAGCCATTGTGATGTCACTGGGACGGGTGATGGGTGTTGCTGCGAGGCAGGCTGCCAGCTGTTTAGCAGCCAGTCAGGACTGATGTGTGTAATCAGAGTCCCTGTAGTGCAGGGTTGGCTGTCGGGGTGGACGGGCTGTCCTTACCAATCTCTGCCCTCCCCCGTCCCTGTCTCTCCCACTTTTTTGGTCTATGTCTCGCTCTCATTGCTTCTCTCTCGTCCTCCTTCCCGGTCTCTTCCGTGTGTGAAGGCTTTAGCTGTGCATGAAGGTATCCATTTTCAGGGTGGGTTTCAGGTCTGCTGGAGAGTGAGTCTTGCGATTAGAATCCTATTTCCTCTTCTAATCTCAAACCCATTGGGGAGGTAGTAACTGCAGCATGACCACTCTCTCTCTGGATATATGCTGCAGTGTAAAAGGGCATTGTGGGCCCTTCTCTGAAAACAATATCAGTACATCACTCACTCCATTAAACAGGTGTAATTACCCTGACCTTGAAATGAGGCTACAGTTACATTTTCTGGAGAAATCAGTAAGCATTTAAGGACTTACAGTAATGTTTATTTGTAAAAGTTGAATTCAACCAAAAAGATGAATTCAACCAAATGTGTTCCGCGGGTTGTATTCTCGCAAAACCACACAAGGTAACCGTTAATCAGGACATTTTGTTTAGTTAGCCATTAGACACAATCTCTGGTGGACAAGGGCGTAGGTTGGGTCTCAACATTGGTAGGGACACAACAACCAAGGGCACATTGGAATTATCTAATATGACTTCACTCCAAAGATAATGTGAATGAGTTCACTCAAATATTGGTAGGGACAATTCTGTCCTCCTAAAATATTGGTAGCGACATGTCCTTACCGTCCTTATGCAAACCTACGCCCTTGCTGGTGAAATAGATTGGGCTAGGATAGTTCTGGTAAATAGTGTACTTACTGTAATAAAGCACCTTATTTAAGAATTTGAACAGAGTATCAGTTTGAGATGACCAGCACAGCCTTTGTTGATGTGAATACACTGCATGGAGCACCAGTATATTCTATTCAGTTTAATCTATTCTGAAACTGAAAGAGAACATTGTCAAGTCAAGATGACCTTCCTCTGGAAACACATCGTCATTCTATTTATTAAATGCAGGCATCCGCATTGACAGTGTCTGTTTCTCCCATGTGGTGCATTTAAGTACCAATTATCTCCTTCTGACAAGATAAACTCACAGTGCAAATGATTCTTGTCATTAGTATTATTACATGTCACAGCAGTACGGTAGCTCACACCGCAGGTCTGCCTTTTTTTTTTTTTATTTCTCTTTCCTGTGTAGGGCGAATGTGCACTTTCTGTCCATGTAGGATTTGCCCCCCTGATGGTCGCAGTTAACCGTGCCAACCCTCAAGGCTTACAGGGGAGAATGCTAGGTCACTCAGCCCGCTCCACTGAGTCACGGCACGGTGTGCAAAGAGGACAGTGTGTTTGCACTCAGGGATTGTTTGCACAAAGCCCTGTGAAGGCATAGCTTTCACTGTACCACCCATGTGCAGTATTTCTGCGCATTAATACGTTTACGTTATAATATTCAGGCATATGTGTAGATGAGTACATACAGATATGGTGTTTTTTTTTTATTACTCTCATACACTGGAGTTGCCATTTTATTGTTGCATTGCTTGCATGGGAGAATGAAAGAGCAATTATAAATAGAAGGATTAGAATGTATGTTTAAAATAATCAGCCATCAAAATATAACACCCACCACAAATCAGCCACAGTGCGTAGGCAAAGATTTTACTGTTATCCCACTGGCCAGCCAGATTGAGACACCCATCATGAGTGACTGGAGAAAGTTGAGCCCCCACAGCACCTGGCCAGTGCTTTATTGTAGTCAGAAAGAATGCGTACCTTGGAAGCTTTTTATCGAAATACTAATTAAGCTTGACCCCACTTAGCTTCAGGCTTTCAGTGAGAGGGGATGACAGATGAAAGGTGAAAGTTGACCATGCTGCTTTCACCCCTGCTGCCCATCCCTGCAACCCTTGGAATATGTATGAGCAGAGAAAGGTCAGGTAACGTTCTTGTACAGACAGTTTAGAAATCCTATAGTTCCCTTTAATTCACCACATTCAATCTAATTAAACCATACTCATTTGGTTGACATCAGAACAAACCTTGTTTTTTTTTCCCATGTCTGTAATTTGATTTGGTCAGATTAGGTTGCTTAATTGTCCTCGATTGAGGGTATTCTTTCCTTAGCAAGACAGTGAAAATAGCTCAGGATCTTAATATAATGTGCAAAGACATGTGCAGCCCAATATTACATTCACTTGAACAACAACATTCAGCAGGCAGCCGCATTCACGTTGGAAAACAGTGCCTGTTCATGTCACATTATGTGATCTATCTTTTGTATGTTAACAAAACAAGAATTTATTACAAAGCATTTCCCCTTTTTAAAGTCCATAGTGATTGTACCCATCTGAGGTTGATGAGAGTGGAAAATGTTAGTGCTGTTGAAAATGAAGAGGAAAAGCCTTTTCATGTACTCTGCTTGCCAGGACTGCACAGAGATATTTTAATCTCGCTGTAACCTTGTATGACAGTGGTGGAAACTACAGGAATGCTGTATAAATTAATAACCTGATGTTGTACCAGATTATTCTTTTAGGATTGCTTGAAGCTTCCCCCCCCATTTATCAAGTGGATAAATGCTTGAAAATACATGCCATTTAAGTAACACTTCCTCGTCAAGTAATGCTGCCAAATAACTAGCTATCGGTGTGGCCGGTCTCAAAATTCACTTCAAGGCAAGTGTAATACCTGCATACAACATTTCTAATCTGTTCTGTATTATCAATGCAATACAGCTACATCTCTCAGCTGCGTTTAGGTGTTAGATTTTAAATGTTCGAGAGAATAAATGTCAGTTTATAGCAATATTGGTCCACGTGTACAATAGTTACTTGTAATCATGAAATGAATTGCTAAAGCACATAGAATTAAAATTTCTATTTAAATTCTTGCTGCAATTCAATTCAAATTTCAACCTCTCTTTATATTTTATAAGTTTGAGGAATTTTAGCAGTTATGAATCTTAAATCACGATCATATTAAGGTGTGACAATCCTAAATGCTCCTTCCATCTGAGGTTAGTGCATAGATATTCCCCTAAGTATTGCCCATTTAGCTACCCAGTTTTGCCTTCAGAATCTACATCTCCTTGTCAGAGATCTCATAAATGACCTGTATCAGTATTACTCTTTTCACCTTTACTTGTCAGTTAAATGCAAATTGGAAATGAAGACATCTGATCCTGTACAATGGTATCAGAGAAAGTGTCATCATTTGATTGTCTGATTAAATGGAATGTAGCTTTCTTGCAAAGGCAATCATCAGCGGCAGTGGCAAACGTTAACCTGCTCCTTTCTGTGATCCGAAATATATAATGTGCCCATCAACGCATTGAGATCAGTGTGTGAGATTGTCTGGCCAGTGATTGCATAGGTATTGCAGCTGCTATTGGTCAGGTATTTGAATGAATGACCTACTCAGCAAATGCATTTAGCTTCTGTCTCCATTTTTAGGAAATGGTGACAGAGAATAATGGTCAAATCCATGTTCTCTCAGAAATCTAACATCATTTCAGTTCCCATTCTTGTGTCATCTAAAGGGTTGGTTGCTTCCTTAAAAATGTGTTTCTATGGCAACACTTCTCATTGTCAGGGCAGTTCCCATATAGAGGATGGTAAAAATCATGCTGAAAGAACATACAATATAGGATACAATCAGCCGTGCCTCAGTTATTTGGGATGATTGGACAGATTGCTTGAACAAAAACGTTTTACAGAGTTTAACGTGGGTGTATTAACTTGCCACCATCTTAATCTCTTTGCAAGCTTTTGTCTTGAGAATTTACTTGAAAGCTGTAATAACCTCCGACATTGATTTTGCTGGGAAAATGACACTTTATTAATGTTTGAAAGTGCTGTCACTCTGACACTATTGTTTCTAGCCTTAGCCTATTGCAGGGCTCCTGACAATAAGGTCAGATTCAGAAAAAAGCCAAACTGTAAGATCTATTGTCTCTGTTGCAGAATCCACCCCCTGTATTGCTTCTGCACAGCCTGTCAGACAATGAAGGAGACTGGAGCATTCTCCCACTACTGCCTTAGTGAGTATGCAAACTATGTCTGCTCTGGAAGTATAGGTGCACACACACTTATACTCCCCCACACATGCTCTTAAATACACACACACACACACACACACACACACACACACGCAGAAGCACACATGCACAAGGATGCGTGCACTTTCATACACATGCACATCTACAATCACTCACTGGCACACTAACATAAGCATGCACAAGATTTTCACATACACGCACACAGACATGTGCACGTGCAAGTGTGCGTGCATTTTCACATGCTCATCTGCACTCACTCACTTCCTCGCTTGCACACTAATAAGCATACAGATACACACAAACACATATGCACACACGCAAGTACTCACGCAAACACGCAAAAAAGTCTTAAGCTTCCAAACAGAAATGTTCCATCTCTGTCTTCACTGTCTTCACTTCCAGTAGAGTTATTGTTCTCCCCATTTCCTGGAAGGGCATAGGACTCTTAGGAACTTTCCAGATAGTATGAAATGAGAAGTTACTTCTTTTTCGTTTTTTTTTTTTTTTTTTTGTGCATCATACACTTTTGAAAGCTATCCAGATTCCAGGTTCTATGGAGAAAATATAGAATTTTTTTTAATTGTTTTAATTAAAGTGTGTGTTTTCAAACGTTCACCGTTAGTTCATTTTTGTAGTTAACGGTTGCTTGGAGATCCACTTAATTCAAGTGTGTCCTGTGTGTGATGCGTTTTGCTATGAACGTAAGATGAAATGCACTTTGAAGTTGACTGCCTGTGACTCTTAAAGGAGAACTCTGGCAAAAATAGAATTTTTTTATCATGTGTATTAGGTACCTACGTGCGCAGGTGAGTATTCTTCTCTGTGTCCTCAAAGCCTTGAAGCTGAGCCTCATCCTGCAGGTTATGGCATGAGCCAGTGAGCAGAGCAAAATAGAAGACTCCTGGGAAAAATATGCTTTTTAATTGGCTAGGTCACTGAGAGACATCAAAAACGATGTAAATGAACTTCTGAAGTGCACAGTGTGATTTGTGCATTAGGGCCAATTTGTACCACTGACCAAAGGAGGGTTGGGATCTGAGCTCAGGGGGCATGGTTCAGAATGTTCAATCATGCATGTATTTACTTTTACCTTTAAAAGCAGGGCAGTGGAGCCCAACATAGCAGCTGACCGGTGAAGTTGTGCTGGAATTATTGCAATAGTAATAACAAGATCTCACAAAGAAATATCAATTTGCAATCAAAATTCACACAGATTTCATGCATTAAGTCTCCAAAATCCAAACAGTCAAACATATTAGTCAAGCATATTAACAAATAATCTCCTGTGTTAATTTAAATATGATTTTAAGCCAGACTGAAAATGAAGGCCTAAAGCTACAATGTTGCGAAAGACTTACCCCAGTCAGGTGCAGGGCCATGTAAGGCATAACACTGTTCCTGCGTTCCTGCGTCTTATGGACAACTTGCTGGCATAATGGGTTTTATTCAGGCAGTAGCATGCATTAGTATTCGGTGGATGAGAGAGGGGTCTTTCAGAGGGAAGGTGAGGGTTGGAGCTCTGAGTAAGTGGTTTACACGCATCATAAAAGATACGAGATTTTTACATGTTTGACCGAAGTTCTCCTTTAAGGATTCCCACATTGATTAGATGTTGTGAGGTTGAATTTAGAGATCAGTCAAAGCTGAAACATGACAGACAGCTTAATAAGCCCTGGCGGTGCCCTATTCCCACTCTCAGCCTCTCCACCACCTTTGGGAGAAACTCCTCCTGGATTGTGTACCTGGAGGAGCAAACCAATGTGAAGCTTTCCCGACTTCTGCAGGTGCTTGGGAAGTTTGACAGGCGGAAGGTGAGTGCCCTGTCTTTCAGGAATTCAGTTTCCTCTTGTCGTCAGTTTATATTGCATTACATTACATTCATTTAGCAGACGCTCTTATGCAGAGCGACTTCTAGCACAAAAGAACATAAGTGTATCCATTCAAGCTGAATGAGCAACAGTGTCAGACCAGGCTAACAACACTCCCAGACCATCGAGTGTAAGCATAACACTGTTCAAGCCCTACCTCAAGTTAACCTGTGCAATCTGATTAGGCAATGGAAGCCAAGTTTGAAAGATACAGCCAGCAAAAAGGACAAAAAACCCTTCCCAACTCTGTTCACGGCCTAACTGTGCAGGAAGTGAGGCGTATGTCAGAGAAGCAGTGAACTGGATGAACAACTCGACCATGGGGGGGGGGGTGTTTGCTATCAGCTATTGGAATGAGGCTGTCAGATACTTTAGCGCGTTATCACACGGTCCAGCGAAAGGCCTTATCCACACTTTCCAGCAGTAATTATGTTGAAATAACTGCAATATGTTCAACCGCACAACACAAGCAGGTGTTAGCTGTGTATTGTGTTTTATTAAGTCGTCGTCAACAATTTGTCAGGACCTTGTCTTCAGCTCCGCACCCCCCTTCTGCAGTTCAGCTAACAGGTGCTCATGTATGAGAAGCTAATTATGTTGAAATGGCTTGGGCTGCATGTCAATGACTGTGTGTATGTAATGGGGTGTCCCTTCCGCCATCAGGTCTTTATTTATTTACTTGAATCATTTAAGCAGATTCTCTGAAAGACGGTGTCCGGGCCATTTTGCCCAGAATACCGTGCTGTGATTATTCCACTCATGGAATGAAAAACAAATTTACAGCCTGATATGATTTCTTTGGTTTTACCGTGTCAGGTTGACCTAATTGAAAATAATGAGCCGCCAACTCTCCGTTAGACAATAGCAAATAAACACTGCCCTGAGGTCCTATTTATTGTCATTTAAGAGGTTGTTTGACATTTGATAAATTGCCTTATTGCACCTTCCCAGGCAGTATTTTCTGGCCCTACATGACAGATATGTTGAAAATTTGAAAGTGTTGTCCTAGAGTCATTTGTTGCTTTGAAAGGGCCCTGACCTTCTGACTGATATTCTTACGTGCATGCTGTGAGACCAGTGTGGCAAGCTGCAGAAATCATAGCAGTCACGCAGGAACACCTGGAAAAATCAATTTTATGTCACATCTGAGATTTTTTTTTCATAAAAGAATTTAGGCAAGTATTCCTGTGTTTCTGTTCTCGAGGCATTTTTTAAATCAATGTACAATACTCCAAATTATTGGTGGAAAATCACCTGTTGTTATGAAATTTTTGTACTACACAGATATAGATATTTATTATTGAAAGCTCCTCAGACAGCTGGGTATTTATAACTCAGGCTCAGCACCTTGCTCAAAGTTACAGCTGTTCCACCTGAATTCAGATCTGCAAGACCACTTCCCTAACCTCTACACCACATTACCCTAACCTATTTAATTATTTTAAATGAATATTTACAGACTCCTTGGCAGTTTGTGTTTGTCTAAGTGCATGTGTACATAATATGTACTTGTACACATACTGTACTTGTACAAATAGGTTTATGCTACTTGCATGACTGCTGACAGTTTCCTCCTGTTGTCCCAAAGTGGAGGCTTTGTGTTTAGCTGTGCACAGTTTCAGCAAATGGAGCCTTGCCCCTCAGTTTCACAGTTACCCCGCATCTGACGAGCACAGATTGCTCCTCTCACAATGACTAGAAGGTATGATTCAGTGGCAGAAAGGGTTCGTTTGACTGACGGGTATATAATGTGCAGCGACAGGCTAATTAGCCTCCTGTATCCCTGATGCGGACCTGGCATCAGCCTCCATGTGATGCTTGTGAAGAACTATCAGGACAGCTGACTCTTGGTTTGTCCTTAGACGAGGTGCTTGGGGAGTAATGGGAGGAAAAAAAAAAAAAAAAACCTCTGTGGCACCCTCTCTGCCTGAGGTGATATGACACAGACCGGGTGTCATTCCAGTACCCGTGAGAAATGAATTTCGGGGCCTGTCCATCACCCCTCGCCATGCCTGGGAAGCCTCCGCCGCCACGCCCCAAACTCCTCGCTTCATTAATCTGCGCCACACACGCTATCTCCGAGCTCAGGCTCCCAGAATGCACACCCAGGGCACGATTTACAGCGTGTCAAAGATATTCAAGTTTCTCCGCCAGAGCTCTCTAACACTGGGGCGGTATTCAGAAATCAAGCGCCTGGAGTGCACTGGAGGATTTAGTTGGATGAAGGGAGGGACAAGATATGTCACTCTTTCTTAGATGTGCTTCCTTTTTTTGGCGACCGGAGCAGAGCTTTTAGGCTGTCGTGTTGTAGCGGCATGCAGTCTCTGAGCTCTTCACTGAGTCGAAAAATAAGAGCGAAATTAGGAGAGTGAATTCATGACGGAGGTGAAAGGAGGTAAGGCTGGGAAGGGAGAGGAGGGCGGTGTGGTGCAGTGGTTTGGGAACGGGACACATCGGGGTTCCCATGTGAGGACATTTGCTTGTGCCTGAGGAAGGAATTCAGTTAGCTCAATGAATATTCAGCTGTATAAATGTATAATATGTAAAATTATGAGATATAACTCACTGGGTGATGAAGGATGTCTGCTGAGAAATGAATTGATAATGTAATGATAATGATATGTAAGCTGTGGAAGTTGCCTTGGATGACAGATTTTCTAAGCAGTTAAATGATCATTAAGGCATATCATATTTCATATTAATCATGTATGTCATATTTTGCTTGTATCGTGACTTTTAATACCCCTCCCACCAAAACACCATGTTTCTGCAACAATGCTACACATCATACACTTTACACCATTAAAGCTACTGGTTTTCATGCGTAACTCAAGATGTGATTGATGAGAAGCTATTGACAATGTTCTACACATTCTACACATATACACATTCCACTGTTCTACACATTTCCCATTGTTAGAAAGAAAAAAAACAGATAAGACGCTGAATCTGTAGACCAGTATTCAGCCCTGTATCAGTAACGGCCTCTGATCAGTCATATGTGTAAGCAGAAGTGTCAAATTTAGCAATTGGCATTGGCAAAAGGAATTGATTTTGGCACAACTGCATCTCTGTCAAACAGTTACCAAGCTGGGGCCATATAGAGGATGTCTGATTTGATTTATGGGTTCCCGATTTGAATGCAGATGTGATGAGATCATAATCTACATTGTGAGAAGAAGCCCTGTTCTCGCTTTGTTTCTCCAAACCATTCATAGTTTTGCAAATAGCTACGTACCGTAATTGCAGTGTGTTTTCTAAATGGTTCACATTAAATTCTCAGTAGACATTTTAGAACTTTGCTGTTTCCCTTCAGGGGTATCTGGGCAAGCTCTGTGGTTTTCATCAAAGCTGGTTCCCGCAAACATGAAGACTGCAATTCCATGCTAATGTATTTTAAATGACACATTCTACCTTTTAGGGTGTTTGTAATCACACAGTAGACCATAAAATGTCATCATTTGATTGGACTGTAAAATCCCTGTGGAAAACGAGGAAAAGAAAGTTCACATTACCTTTGAAAAAAATTCAGATTTAGTCAGTTTAAAACCACATAAAAGCACACAGATTGCAAGTAATTAACCTCCAAATGAAGCACAAAGTGTATTTTCTCACTTTTTAACATTATTTTTCGTTTTTTTTTGTTTAGAATGTTTTTATGCTTGATAAACACCTTTAATATAAGTATTCCTTCCCTAAAAGGGCAATCAGCAACATGAATGACATTAAGAAAATGCAAATGAGAGGGATCCTCCTTAAAAATGTCTCTTATATTTCCTCAGGAGTGGTTCCTCGGGAAGCCGCTTCACGATGAAGAGTCCACCATCATTCACCACTACGCCTTTGCTGACAACCCCTCCATCTTCAAGTACCCCGACTTTGCTGCCGGCTGGGCGCTGAGCATCCCACTTGTCAACCGGTTAGGCCTTGTTAATGACGCCTAACGCTGGCCGAACAGATGAACCTGCATTGAGTTTTATTTCTCTTCCCTCCTCAGCTAATGACTGGCTTTGGTCATGTGTGTTCCAGGCTCGCAAACAAAGTGAGAGATGAACCACTTAAGTCCGATTTCACCATCGACCTGAAGCATGAGGTGAGAGGACAGACGCATTTTTGTGTCGGGGGTCAGTGCATTGAAATGAGATGGAGATGATTAGGTGTATGTATAGTGCACAGTATACATTGTGTGTATTTATCATATTTAAACAAGAGCTGTAGTTTTTATCCTGCTTCACCTGCTGAAAGATAAGCTGTATCACTTCCCTCACATAGTGAGCAAATTTAAGCTTGTTCTGACTGGTGTACATGTTAACTTGTGTTGACAAAATGTTGCATTAAGATAAATGAAGAAATCACCTTAACTAAATTATTACTCAGGCTGCCTATTGTTCTACTTGTTTCCACCAAATTGCACTCATCACTAAGTTTATCCTACAAGGGATAAGCAAGGGGATTACCAGAAATGTCTTTAACCAAAAATATCATCCTTGGATTCAGCTAAATATGAGTTATTTTCTTGAAATTTCTCTCTGCGTCTGTTATGTCTGTGACGCTGTGACTTGAAAATCCCTAGTTTTATAGACACACTAAAATCTCACAATTCCTCCTGTTACTCTTCTCACATTGGAAAGGGAAGAGTTGTTGTGTCAGGCCCCTTTTTCCATATCAAGTAGAGAAACACGGGCCATAATTTATTGCAGTGACACAGAATCCAGTAATTCATTTGACATTGCGTGTTTGTTCCCTGTCCCAATACAGAAGCCGGTTTGTTTTTTCTGACTGACCCTTTCGCGTCGTAGGTCTGGAGTACATTTTGTCCCTTCCTCATATGTCTTTTTTTTCCCCATCCTTTGTGTCCTTAGTTCTCTTTATCAGAAAAAAATAGAACTCTCTGTCTTCCTCTATGACCCCTGTCTTTCCCTCTGTTCTGTTCTCATTCTCCTCTCCCTTCAAGTGCCTTGAAAGGAGACTCTCAGAACCGTGTGGAACTGTCATATTTCTGTTTATGCTGGATTTTTTTTTTTGCTGGTCTTACATAAAAAAAAACAAGAATCAAGAGTCCATATGCATTCTATTTTGAAGACACAGGCTCCCGCTCTGCATCATGTTCTGCCAACTCTGCAAAGAGTAGAAAGTTTTCTGTGCTCTGTGGCTATTGATCCTGTTACTGTGGGGAGCTCCCTCACTGTGTGGAAATATTAAACTGATTGCAACCTTTAAAATCCCTAAGCCTGCCGCCTGTTATGGCTGTCACGTTTCAGATCGCGCTGTACATCTGGGAGGAGGGGAAGGGGCCTCGTCTGACCGCAGTCCCTGAACTGTGCACTGAGCCAGAGGGCTCCCCCACAGCTCAGCACTGCGTCACCACCCTCGATACCTACCTGCCTCTGTGTGTGCGTACCTTTCACTAAACCTGCCCCTGTCTCTCTCTACTTCTTTCTCTTGTTCTTCTGTGTCCCCCCCCCCTCATGTAAGTTGCTCTAGATAAGAGCACCTACTAAATGCCAGTAATGTAATGTAATGAATTCCCTTCTCCAACACACTACTAGTGTCCTGGCCATCCCCAGATGACATCAAACGCAACCTGTCTTCACGTTACCCCTTTTGTGGGCCCAGTCATTTCAGTACAGACTTACTCTGCCACATTAATTCACGTTCCGTTGAAACTCTTATCATGGCAAAATTAGATGAGAATCCATGGAGCTGTGAGTGAGTTCTCACAGATGAGAGACAGAATGAACTATCTCCAACTCCCTCTTCCCCTCCCTGCGGCCATATATCTCCCCTATGCCATTAGAATAAAAGGCTCAGTGTAAATACTCCCACCTTAAATAGCCGCAGCCCCCAAGTCCACACACACTCGCTAGGTGACTGTTTCTCTCTTCTCCTTTATTCATAAAGGGAATTCAGTATCAGCGTACGTGCGGTATATGCAGTCCTGTACATAGAGCAGAGTCCTGTACATATGAGCATCTGAAGACTAAAATAGCAACATCAAAAAAAAAATAGGTTCTGTTCTCAGATACTTCAACAGAGCAAGATGAGCTACTCTTTCACACAGCTTTTATTTGTCAATGATTGACGGTCCCAAAAAAAAAAAAAGATCAGTGGAAGAACAGGTACAGGTACCTCACTACCTCTCTGTACCCAATTGTTTTGTTAAAGTGTCTGCTACTGTACAAGTACAAACATGCTTTCGAACTGCTGACAGTGTGCTGGCTCATCACAAGGGTCTGCGTTAGTGGTTTAACAAAGAACTTTGATTCACATACAGAATTTTCAAACAGCAAAATCAGCGACGAAAATGATAGAAAATTATTTAAAAAAAAACTGATGTATGTCTCAGGGAATCATGTCTTTGTTTTACTGCTTCAATATCAGTGCTTTAACAAAACATTTATGGTTACGATTGGTCTCGCTTCCTGACCTGAAGGGTGACCCTGTTAAGAAGGAGGATGTCTTTGTCGCTGTGAAGACCTGCAAGAAGTTCCATGCTGAGCGAGGTAAGTTGCAACGTGAGGTGTTTATATTTACATTATGCATATTAGCATATTAATGGTAATATTTAATATGTCTATCTTTCTTCTCAAAAATCCTCTGCACTTATCATAGGGACTGTAGGCCATATTTGTTCCGATCCACCAGTACATAGTAGTGCCCCAGAGGTAGTATTGCGTGTTAAAGCTCTGTTCAAATAAAATGAATAAGTCAGTGAATCATTCGATATATGTCACATTAAAGCATAATCCACAGCTGCTGTGACCAGAAAAAAAAAACAAAATTCATGTGGCACTTCACCATATTAATGTAAATTAGATTAACAGACCATTGTGTCTGGCTTAAATGGAGATAAATTAAAAGCTGCTTGGCAGATGGCAGTGTGGTGAAGTGATGAAGGAACTGGCCTTGTGCTCTTCTGCTCCCCCTCCCAAATCCACTGAGTGAAAACTAAGATAAAGGCAACATAAGCTCAAAACTCAACCACTGACCTTCCCGAAAGGGGGGAAAATGGTTTGCCTTTTCATATATCTTGTTACTTATTGTTGTCACTCTCCAGCCTTTCTGTCATTGTAAATCTGGATTTTTTTGTTGTTATTGGTATCATTTTTAAAATGTTGTAAATGTAGATCACCATAGATTGGATTATCATGAAGCGGGGACTTCTTGTGTATGTTTAATATATGAACATATGTATTGATGTGTATGTATGTATGTACGTAAGTTATGGGCGTCTGTCAACATGGTTAATCACAGTGATAATATGACATTCGTGGTCTCAGTAATGACTGAGGTAGAGGTTTTTAGGGATGTATTTTTGCTCTACTAATTTGCCTAGGTTTACATGTGAAATTTTTTAACTAGTATGCAACATTGCAGAAATTTTTCCAAAAATTGCTCAGAATGTGAGAAGCTGCTGTATCTTGCACCATACATGGAAATGTCTTGAGCATGAAGGTCATTTAGTGGAA
Source organism: Megalops cyprinoides (assembly GCF_013368585.1). Taxonomy (NCBI): domain Eukaryota; kingdom Metazoa; phylum Chordata; class Actinopteri; order Elopiformes; family Megalopidae; genus Megalops; species Megalops cyprinoides. The sequence goes on along the minus strand of NC_050591.1, from coordinate 30,619,004 downwards.
ACTTTTTGCACTTTATATGTGCTTTGCTGTAATTAAAGCATATGGATTTCTTTAAAAAAAAAAAAAACACTTTCATCTTTGACAGAGCAACCCTTGCATATTTAAAAAGCATCTGATTAGCTGAACTCTTCCTCGTTGGTGTTATTTTCCTTGGCAGTGATAATATTTTACGGTCGCTAAACTTTTGACCCGCCATTCACACATATCTTTTCCCCAAGCTCCAACTGTATCTCTCCTCATTAACGTCGGCCAGAAGCAGCTGATATCGAACAGATACTGTCGCATTCCCTCTGAAGAGCCGCAGTTCAACCAGAAAATGATTAACAAATGCTCCCGTTTAAGTTCTAATTAGTTCTCCCACACTGCCGAACACGCGTTCTTTAAAAGAGGCTGCCACTGGTGTTCCTGTCGGCAGTGTCCTCACAGCAAGGTTTTGTTTCAGTAACAGTGAGTGCGAAAAGCACTTAATCGCTTGAACTGAGTTAAGGCATGGATTCCCAATTATGACATTGATAGGTCCATTCCAGCATTATTACTAAGATTTATCAAGCAGCCGTGCATAATGATGTATGAATGCACGCAGAGGTGCATCCAGTTTGGAAGAGTTGATTGAAGTGTAACTGATCCCAGGTTTCACAAGAGAGAGATTAATATGATACAGGCGAGGGCCAGTCCAGACTTTTGCATGGGCATCCCACAGATATAACACTATAGATCATTCACTACAGTTTCCTATGAGAAATGACAGCATTTATTTAAGTCTGTTTCTCCACGACCAATATTCAGATCAGTCCAAACTGGTTTTCCCAAGCTCAGCTGGAACTGTCTAGTATCTTTGCCACATTGAAGTGTTAGCGCTATAAAGAAGGTATTGTGGATTGCCTGTGTTGTCTGATTTGGTGGATAAAGAGGCCTTTTTGGAGGATAGAACCCTTGGCAAATCCCCTCTGCCCCCTGACAAGAGGCGCCAAATGCCCTAAAATTGTTCAACATCTTTCCTGTTGACATTAATTGATTTTCGTTTAATCAATTTAACTGGTCTGCAAGCGTTTCTCAGGTCTGTGGCCAGGCAAAAGCTGGTGCTAAACTCTGGAGCTTTCTGTTTAGCATTGCAGAACAAGTCACACAGCTGATTTACATCACAGTGACCACTCAGTAATGTCAGTCCTAGCTACACTGCAACAGAGTTAGTTCAACTCCGGCTAGTGCCGATTCCAGGAAGCGGCAGATCAATTAAAAGTCAGTCTAGAAGGCTTCACTACTGCATTAGTACCCCACTCATAACAGTACCGGCTGAGACAGTAAGGCGGCTCCTCATCCTGCTGACTGCCTTTGCGTAGCTCGTCTGGATTTCCGACACGACTCCCACGAGGGTTAGGTGTCATACCCCGTTTCACGCTTCGTCAGCAGAGCTGTCATTGGCAGAGGGCCGGAATCACAAAGTGTAAAAATGAAGCTGTCTGCATGTAGGCAGGGTGCGTAGAGTTAGGGGAGGTAGAAGGGATAACGGATTTAAATTAAGATCTGGCTGCACGTGAGTGGTGTGCCACTGCTATCCGGTGACGGAGCTCAGAGCTCAGCTCGGCCGGGCTTTCTTTGACTTTACAAGCTGCATCCAAGCTGCAGTCCTAAATTGTGTAATGAGTAACTGGAGGAGATGCCACTGAAGGCTTCTTTCCCATTTCTACCCATTACTGTGAGTTTTCATGGCAGCTCTGGGCAGTCATTTCAGCTCAGTCATGTTTTCCAGCTTAATAATGTGGAATTTTTCAGGTAGATTCAGCCTTGGGAAAATTTGAAATAGGTTTCAGCTTTGAAGCAAACTTGGTAACATATATTGATGTTTATTTCCCGTTGGCCATTTGAATAAGTATGTTGATATGCTTGTTTAAGTGGAAACCTCTGATTCCCATTGCAGCCACGAAACAGTGACCCATGAACTCAGTCAAAACCACCAGCTTAAGGGAAAGTAATATTCAATTTATAAAAACTCAATTCAACTAAAAGGATTAAAACTACACTGTGTTACAGTTGCAGTTGTGCTCCCCCCCCCCCCCCCCCCCCCCAGATTCAATCAGTTCAATTAACCTTCAAACCATCTCAAGGGAAAAATCCACTTCATTTGAATAAAGTATGTGATCAAAGTGAGAGAAATTTTATTTGATGGAATACCACTTTCCATTAATATAGCCAGGCTTTTTTTAGGCAAGAGAGACTGGCATCTGCAGTGTAAATTTGTTCGGCCCAATTTTCACAACATTCCAAAGCCGTCACATTTCACAGCTGTTTTTTCTTCTGTGAAAGAGAAGCCGCTCTGAACCTTGGGAACATATTGTACAGTTTTTGAAAGAAAATCCTTCTCATAATTAACACTCATCGCTGTGTATTTTGACAAGGTTACACTCGCTTTGTGTCAGAATGTCTTTACGCCTCACACAAAGTGACAAGGGTAACCCTGTAAATCAAGTGGATCATTTCAGTCATACCAATTTCCTCATTTTGATGTAGTCATGTCAGCTATTGTGTATACATTGCATAGTTATTATCGTATAGTTATTATTAACATTGTTATAGATGTACAGTTAACATTGAATGAGAGATGCCCTTCTTCCTTGTCATTTGCCTTCTGAGAGCTGAATTCACCCTGAGCTCTTTATGCCCCTCTTGGCTTGCCATAGTTCCAGTGGTGAAGAAAACTTGGGAGAGACACGCGGCCCTTTTGGAATACTACAGCGACCATGCTGATCCTACCATACCCACCATTGACCTGGGAGTGCCCAACACAGAAAGAGGTAGGTCATACGACCCCACAGCTTCTGCTGGTGCTCGCCTGGCTGCCAGAGCAGCAGAACTCAATGTGGGTTCAAGCCCTGAGAAAAATGCAGTCGTTTCACATCACTCAGTGGATTTATTGTAGCTGCTTAGCAAGGCATTTAATGCCAATTGATTCCATATAATGAGTAAGTCACATTGTTGATGGCGGGGTGTTTATAAATGTGACCGTTTTAATGGGCAGTAAATAGATGAAGAATTGTAGCTTTCTGTTGTCACTTACAGGATGGGTTTTTTTTTTTTTTTAACGTGTTGGCGGTCTGTGCCTGTCGAAGGGAGTTTGCTGTGATGTGTGGAACTGTCACCAGTGCATGTGCTTGGTAGAACGCCACATTTGGATTGCCACTGTAAAATTGTCCGAAGATTTATGAGAATTTTGGACATTTTTTTTTGGTTTGTTTATTGTTCAGCAAACTGATTGTCATGCAGTTGTTTATCTCTTGTTTGCCATATATCAATCCACAGCTTGGTTAATTTTGGGAAAATGAATTGCATCAGTTAATGTAATAAAGGTTTCTGCTGTCATGCCGTAATATTGACTGTGGATTGATGTTATATTTACGGTTTCCCCCTGACTATTCTGATGCACATAAAGACTTTGGGCACACTGATGGTGCCTCCCGGTATTTACTGATTATGCATGAGCTTTAAATTTCTCATCTGTGGCTGAGAAATATAGTCTTATATCCCCAGAAAGGGCCATGTCATTCCCTCACTTTTCAGCACAAGATCATGGTGGAATGGTGTGGTTTTAATGAAATTGATCCAGGTAGAATTCATACTGTGAAATCATACTGTGAAAAGGAGAAGGGGTCCTGAGGCAAAGACCATGTGACTAAACAGACTTTGTCAGGGATTCATTCTGCGAGGTAATGAAAGTGTTATTGAAATTGCTTCAATAATGCCTGACACTGGGATTTACATTAAATCACATTTGCACAGCGGAATGACTTGCACAGCTTACGGTTCTTTTTAACATTTATACAGCTGGAGGGCTCACCGCTTTCGTACTTTTGGGCTGAATGTCAAATTACATGGGTATTTTAAAAGGTACACGAATCACACACAATGTTGCGCACCTCTCTGTCACTAATGCTGATGAAGTTCAAACATTTAACGGCTGCCATGCATAATGAGATGCTTACAGGCCAAGCAGAGCATATGACCCTGTGAGAAAATGGGATGTTGCCTCATTGTACTATTTGATGCCCTTCAAGCCATTTTGTGGTCCGTATGCTTGTGTACATCATCTCTGTATCTCCCTCTCTGTCACTAAATGGAAAGGGAAGCATTCTCATATTGTGCTTCTCTTGGTCAGCTTTATGAACTCTTTAGATAGCTTAGTGTTGGTTTTTATGCTGTCCTCAAGCCCACTCTGCCCACACTGTATCTGAATCTGAATTCTGAATGCTTTTTCATAGGGGCTTCAACAGTTTGACAAACTGTCCTATATAAAATAACTTTTATTGAAGATTATACCCTTTTTTATGCAGTGTACAGTGAAACTGCTGTTCACTCTTGAGATAATCCATTTCAGTCTTAGTGTCTGTCCTTAATTTGGAAATTTAGGTGAAGTATGTCTAGTATGTATATGCAAGCTCTATAGACATCTCCCAGTACATATTAGGGCTAAACAACCAGCACTGTGTTCTGTTCACTCCATTTCAGTCTTCGATCGTAGGCTGTGTCAAAGGGATTTAGTGATAGAGAAAGCAGGGCTTTCATTTCCCAGTCTATTATTGTATTCATTCGTGTGTGTGGAAGAGGGGTGTGGCCACAATGTGTCAGAAACTCTGAGAAGCCGTAGGTGTGCTTAATGAGTCATCTTTTTTGGTCCTTGCGATAATTGGATTTATTTTAATCATTATCTCAAGAAACCAAAGGTTTTTTTTTTTTTTTGTAAACTGCTTTTGAGCTAAAACACTTTGGAAAACTTACCCATATTGGAATTCTATAAAGGTGGACCGAGTCTTGCCTGAATACATAGCAACAAACGTATGATAATGGGCATTGATGACGACTTGGATGTGTTGCACCATAATTTCTGCCTCTGTATTAAGCATTAGAGCTAGAATATTTTCCTGTTGTATTATAGAACATATTCATACATTGTAGCTCTATGCTAATATTATTTTTAATATAACATTTTAATTATTTTTATCTTTAATTGAGCAGTTTTGTGAGTGTTACAGCTACATCCTTGTTCCTATGCAAGGAGTAGCCAGACGGAGTCCAAAGTTACAGGTTACAGCGTCCACCTTAAAGACAGAGAAAGCAGAAAGTCTGTCATTTTAAGCAGAGGAAATGTTGGCATATTTCAATTGGGCTAATGCATAATGTTCCGCATTAATTACAGAGAGTTTCTTTTGTGAATAGTGTGTGAGGGTTTGAATGTAATACTGCTGTTAGCAGTGCCAATTAATCTCAGCAAAAATCTGAAACCCGTAATTGTCCTTTCCGCATCGGCGCTGTCATAATCACCTGAAAAACGTTGTGGGAAAAATTAGAAATGGCTCGTAACTGAATGCTTATGCTCTCCGCTCCACGGTAAAGAGAGCGGTTAACAGCTGTCCCAGGAAAAGCCCGCGCCGCAGTCACCTGCCCTCCGCAGAGCACTTGATGCCTGAGAAATGAGTGGAAGTCGGCCTGCGAGTCCCTCTCGTCGTTAAAGCCGGCTCCTTGCAGTAATTATCATTACTCCATGCTGAGCTAATGCGCGTCTGGTGCGTCCTGAGGGGAGGGCCGTTGGCTTGAACAGCGTATCGTTTTTTTTTTTTTTCTTGTGTGAGTGAAGGCAGAAAAAGGAGCACTGGACAGGGAAAACCTGAGGAACTCCTGGACTCTGATATCCCCTCAGTGCTCTCGGCCCCTCTGGCAAAGGCTTGTATGACATGGAAGGAGGGGGGAGGCCTGAGAGGCAGCTGCTGACAGTGCTCTCCCCCCCCGGGGCCGTTATGGGTCCCGCCTGCGGGACCTTTGTCCCCTTGGCAGGTTAAAATAGCACAGAGGCCACCGACTGCTCTTGTTAATTGCTCCCACCAGGACAATCCACTGAGGCTGCTGGAGGTCCCCTCGCCCTCATCTGGGGTTTAACTGAAACTGAAGCAGAGCAGAGACTGTGGAGAAAGGGACACCCCCTCCCAACACACACACACAGACAGACAGACAGACACACACACACGCACACACACACGGGGGATTGTCTCTTCTGAGTTTTCGTCTCTGACAGAGAGTGCGTTTTGGCTGGCATGAACACAGCTTCAGAGTGCAAATGTTTCCCGCTCTCCCGCTGAAGGGAATGTTCCGGGATGCTTCTCTAGCTGGCCGGCTGCTGTACGTTTTGTTCCGTCCGCCTCTTCTTCGCTCGTATGTCCCGAGTACCCCGTCTCGCCCTGTGTCCATTGTTTGACTCTCTGTTTTCCTGTTCCTAATAATTCACAGGCTGCCCCCCACCCCTCACCCCCATCTGTGCATCCTCTTTACCAACTCTTTCAGAGCCTTGATATTTCTCTTCTGCTCCTCATTTTGCTTGGCTTCCCTCTTTGCCTCGGAAGCCCTGTTTGTCTCCCAGGGTGTCCTCTACTCCCTCTGCTCAGATAACTTTATTAGTTCGATGGCACGAGATAAAGCTTTTTTTGTGGACCCCATTGATGCTGTCTCTTCCCCTTTGAAAGGAAAGAAAAGCAGAATCGCCGCATTGATCTTTCATTTCCTGCAGTGCATTTGTGCAGAGTGATGAATGAAGGCATTAATTGGGACAGTATATTTCTTTGCCTCTGTGTTGAACCAAAATAATGGTCGCCCATGGCCCCTTTCCCCACTGGCCCATCTTCAAGGCAGTATTTGTATGCAACTTCTAAAGCTGGGAAGAATAAATCTGCTTTTTTTGTGTTGCAGGGCATTGTGGGAAAACCTTTGCCATCCTGGAGAGGTTTGTGAGCAATGCGGTACCTCAGACAAAGTGGCTGCTGATCGTAGACGACGACACTCTGATCAGGTACAGTTTCTGTGGCTTGAATCACCTACTGTTCATACTGCTGATACCATTTTTTGTCAAATCAATGATGCTGTTGACGAGTTTTTCAGATGGGGCTTCATGGCATCTGCCAGTTATTTCTGGAATTGCTGTAATTTTCAGTGGTCAAATCAAGCCTCAGTGTTGTATGTCAACAATGTTATACTGTTATACTGTTATACAATGTTATACTGAGTTTTTTCCTTTATTTTTTTAACGAACCTTTCTGACAGAAAATACACCCACTAATTCCTCTGCCATCTTCTCCTTGAGCTTGGTTTGCATTCGTGAAAGAATCCAATAGACAGTACCTCCATGTGCAGTAGTCGTGTTATCTTTAATAATGGTTTGAATTGTTCTATAGACAGTCATAATGCCCTCCAAATAACTCTGACTTGATGCTGAAAATCTGAAGGGCGACTTCAAGGTTAGGAGGTTGGGGGGAAGCTTTTCTCTCTGATTCGGCTCCTGACAAAGAGTTTGGCATCCACCTGGCCTTGCCTTGGATTGGGGTCAGTCTCTCTCCATGCATGGGTGATTAAAGAGAGCCATGTTTGTGACAGAACGATGGTCGACTCGGCGGGTGTCTCTCTCCACAGCCTCCCGCGACTCTGGGCCCTTCTACGCTGCTACGACCCCAGCGAGCCGGTGTGTCTGGGAGAGAGATACGGCTACGGGCTCGGCCAGGGCGGCTACAGCTACATCACCGGTGGAGGCGGGCAAGTTAGCGACGCTGACATAGATTAAATAAAACCACATGTTCTAAGCATTAGAACAGACTGTCTCTGCAAGTTATCCGGTGTACAGGTTTTGTCGGGAATACAGTTTTGATTTGTTTTAGCACTCAAATTCTTATGTCAAAAAAACACATTCATGGTGATCTAGCAGTACATTCATTTTCAAAACGATGCAACGACTGTCAAGCAAGGATCTGTCTATTTCAAGCAACTGTTTTTAGTTTTTAGCCAAAGTCAATTTTAGTGCATGCACTTCTTTTCTGGCTAGGTTAGCCAGCTAGCAGTATGTACTGCAATCCTGTTTATTTTGACATGATCTGATACCAGTTTGCATTCTTCTTTCATGGTTCTCAGTCACGGCCAGGGTTGCATCAGTATTGCAGCTGAAATTTAAGTGCATAGAGAGAAGACAAAAATACCAGTTTCCGTTCTTCTTTGCCCCCTAATTTTCCATTCCACTGCACAGCTTAACCTCACATGCCATTGCTTTGTATAAGTGTAGACTTGCATCCTGACACCCTCGCCCTGACCTGAGCGTTGTTCTCCTCCCGCAGCATGGTGTTCAGCAGAGCCGCGGTGACTAGGCTGCTCAGCAGCGGCTGCAGGTGTTACAGTAACGATGCGCCGGACGACATGGTGCTGGGGATGTGTCTGAACGCTCTGGGACTGCCGGTCACCCACAGCCCCCTCTTCCACCAGGTAACGCTCCCTTTTCCACCAGTTAACAACCCCATTTCCACCAGGCAATGCCCCCTTTTCCACCCAGTAACACCCCCTTTTCCACCAGGTTATTTTCGAACTCTTTATCCATCTTGAAACTCTCTACCTGGTTTTCTCTTCTGGTGTACCAGTTAACATGACCTCCTCCTCCAAGCCTGCCTACCACCATCATATAACACCTTCCATTCTACCAAGGCAACACAGCTCCAAAAGTGGCACCCTCTATTAACACCTAAAATAGAGTTATTATGTAGCTTTATTTATGTGTGGTACTGCCTGTACTTCAATGAGTGGTCACCTTCCTCATGTAAGTAATGAGGGCAGACTTGATTCTGTTTTTACCCACTACCATTTACCGCACCTGTTAGTATTTAAAATTATGTATTTATCATCATTTGACCGTGTGAGGTTGTCAGTGTTTTTATTGTAGGCGAACCTGTTTCTTTCATCTACATTTACATCAATGCATTTGGCAGACACTTTTATCCAAAGCAACTTACAAGTGAGACAGAGTACAACGCTAGAAAAAAGCCATATAAGGAGTCAACAATATTAGAAGCGCTGCCTGACCATTTCAGTGCTTGGCCAGACAAGGTACAATCTAGCAATCTACTAGCAGACATCTGCTCTGTTTTTATTTGCAACGCGGTTGCGTTGCACTGCACCTCGTCGACTTGATGGCGCTTGCGTATCGTTTCAGGCACGGCCTGAGGATTATTCAAAGGATTTCCTGGCTCCTCAGGTTCCCATCTCTTTCCACAAACACTGGAACATCGACCCTGTCGCCGTCTACCACAAGTGGCTGGTGGATGACAGGGGGGACAGGATGCCCGACAAGCCGCACAGAGATGCCAGAGAGGAGTTATAGTGACTGAGACAGACAACTAGGCCTGGTCCACTATCCTGTGATGTGTGAGTGAGTGTGTGTGTGTGTGTGTGTGTGTGTGTGTGTGTGTGTGTGTGTGTGTGTGTGTGTGTGTGTGTGTGTGTGTGTGTGCGCGCGCACATAAATGTACTGTTCGTGTATCTTGAGAGAGAGAACTTGTGTAAAGGCGTACTTACTGGTTTTGCAATCATTGGCAAAAGCACTGTCAGTAAGTATCCTGCATTGGTGTTTTTAGCAAGCGTGAATCTTGCACAGCCTTTTGCTTAGGTGGTGCATGCTAGCCTCAGTCTGTGACTGTGTGTGAGTCCCCTTTCATGACTGAGACCTGACCTGAGTTATGTGTAGAAGTGGTTGCAGTGTGTCTGAAATTAAATTGTTCTTTTTTTCTGGTAATATTTATATAATAAGGTATGCAAGGTTTAGAAATTTTTTTGTTAATGAAACATTTCTACAGTGTAATGAATGCTGTACAGTGTGCTCTATTTTGATATAAAAAGAACTGCTGCAGAGTCTGTGTTTGCCTTCTTTCAGTCACTTCTTTTTCATAAAATATAATAATAATTAAAACAATAGACAAACTCAAGGGAAAAGAAAGATTTTAATTAAATTAAAGATTTTAATTGTGAATGTAGACGGTAAACTACATTTTCAGATGTTCAATGTGTTCTTGTCTTCACAGTCGAAGAGTCAGAATTTATGCTGATGAACTTATTTATGATGACCATCAATGATGTTTTGGAGTCATAATCAATGTGTGTACATATTGAAAACAGTATCACTTTATTTAACTGGGTCCTCTAAGATTGAAAGGAGGCCTGTGAAGTCCATAGAGAAATCGATGGTGCTATTTTAGTTAGCGTGACAGGAGTGTGCAGCCAGGAAAGGGTTCTCGTTTCCAATTTTTTTTTTTTCTGGTTCACACTGAAAAAAGCACGAAGCATATGAAGAACAGGAATCAAAAAAAAAAAAAAAAAACTTCACGGCACAGTTGAGAGAGAGAGAGACAGTGTGTGAGAACACCAAGCACCAATTATCCACCGTGTGAACTCTGAGATTGCTTTTCCAAGCTGTGAATTTTTACAAGTCCATTCAACATTCTCCTGTTCGCAAGGTAATCAACATTTGCTGCAGCACACGTATTGAATTCCTAATTATGAAAGCGAGTTGCACTGACCTGTCATTTCCCTTAACCCACAAACCAGTGAAGCATGTTAAATGACATAAGCAAACCAACAAGGTAGCCTGTTCTCTTTTTATCCTCTGCCTTTAGTCCTCTCTGCCCGTGATTGAGTCAGTCTGAATATTAAAACACCCAACACAGGCGTATCATGAGGTCATGGAAAATGACAGAGACACTGAAAGTAGATTGAATCCCAACATATTTTCTGCACATAGAAGAGCTTTGTCCTTGGAGCCTGTTTTCACAGTTAATGGGTGTAAAAGCTGCAGTTAACTGTTAAAGAGGGAAATGTCAACTGCAGTTGTACTCCATTTGTGGTACGAAAAAACACATCGCCGTTTGAAAGTTGGAGGTGGATTTAAATATGTATCGTAAACTAGAAACAGTTGGACATGTTTCCGCACTCAGTGAGCAAGTCATAAATAGCAGTAGTTGTGCCACCCATATCAAATACATTCTGATGAGTTTTAAACCGGCCTAGATAACAGGAAAGCTGGTTCTGGTAAAGAGGCAGTTTCTAAACGGCAATGCCACAAAGGCACCGAGCTTATCCCGATTCCTATGGCATGGAGCGTTACATAATAAGCACAGTCTGGACAGAAGGCCAGTGCAATTCAAGGCCAATACTCCTCACCATCCAGTCACAGAGAGTGCCTTGCAGAGCAGAGACATATGCCAGCATTAGATAGGCCTGGGTAAGGGTCAGAACAGGCATCCTTCTGGTTCAAGAGAGACAATACCCTCAAGGTGTCTGAGCTGTGCCATATGTGCTCATAATGTAGGATCACAGCAGTAATAACCTATTTTGAGGAGATCTGTCTGGAGATATTTGATATCTGGCCAGTTCCAATTCTATATTCATAGTACCTTAGACAGGCTTCTGGTAGTAGAAAAAAAAATCTGAAATCCAAAAATAATCTTCATATCTCATTGGAATTCATGCTATTTTTTTTCTTCATATTTTTCTCTATACAGTCATTCATAGTCATGGCCTGAAGATAAGGAAAACCAAACCCATTGTCCGAAAGGAAATGGATATGATATATGATTATAAATGATTTTCCATATCTTTCAGACAGAATTGAACAGCAAGCTAAAAAGGGAAGGCAAATGTCTGGACAGTGTGGAGGTAGCAATGCTAATATTAGCTTCACCCGGTCATTTATTATCCTAGGAAGCATACTGTTCCCAACTAAAGCATTTCTGCCTTTGACTCTAATTCCCTACAGACAAAGAGGAATGGATTTTCCTAATAACAGAGATTAAAGTGATTAATTTATTTTTCAGTCATATTATGAAGCCACATGAGTTCCTGTCCTGTCTGATGTATCTGCCACAACTGATTTGCTCTGCATGTCATTATGGTGACCATCATCTGTTGCTATGACAACCAAAAAAAAGGTTCTTAATTTCACAATACCCCCTGTCTTGGTGCAAATTCTTTTTTAATACAGTGCTGTGTGGCTCATATTTTGACTACATGCATTTGTGGTCATTTTTCATTCATCATACAAAACATTAAAGGGTAGGAACTCTGCTCAGAAGTAGTGATCAGATATCCCTCAAGTGCTGCTTGTTCGGAGGATATCTCAAAACTGCATCAATACACTTTATAATAAGAGACATTACACAGGTATTAAAGAAACACTTAGGCGTATGAACCCTCTGGGGAAATTTGCACACAGATGAAAAAAAAAGTGCTGTAAGTCAGTCAAAGAGAAGATAATTGCCTTTCTGGCTTTCCAGGACTGTCATCACATCATGCCTGTGAAGGAGGGACTTAACTACCTCTTCCTTGGACTAAATGCTAATTGTAAATTGTCAATTGTGTGTCGATCATCTGCAATTATGTGCACATGTTGGCAATTTGTTTGGGGAGGCAGCCTATTGGGTAACAAGTCACACCTGACTAATTGAAAGGTGATTAAATACAGGTGCGGATGCACAGCAGGAGAAAGGCTCACTGTGTCCCTGCTGTGGGCCTGCAGAGGCTGGTTTCTTTGTCAGTTTGGATTTTAAAATAAATTATTGGTTTTTAACCTTTTGTTCTGTTTTACTCGTTTATGAGGAAAGTATCAGCCAGCTTCTCTACAACGCCATGAGTGCATTGCATTAGCAAAATGAAAACGAGACTCACAGTTTCAGGTGTTTTGAGGTTGTCTGACCTCGTATGATTTTGGTTAACCAAAGTGCAATGTGGTGCTCCTCAGCCAAAGCAATCTTTTTCTTCCAGCTGTGACACCTTTCCTTTGTACAGCTGGAGCTGAAGCCAGGGTTATTAACCAGAGGGACTTACACAGCATGCGGTTTGTACATGTCGTCCATCCACGCAGCTGAGATGGACTGACTCCCTGCTCACACCATGAGTGCAGACTGCATGCCAGTCCAGCACACCTCGACGTGTCCTGGAGAACCTCCCTCCCTAGCAGAACAGAGTCAGAAGTGCCCTGCGTTAGGATTAACAAAGTGTTCACTGTTGTGAACCGTTGTGGACCGTTTTTGGACGCAGATCAAGACCAAGACATAAAATACTTTGCTATGCAATAGGTGCAAGATGATTTCCCCAGTGAGAAGTATTAAAATGGTACTTCTCCTCAGTACAAATCAGATAATGCTCCAAAAAATCTTTTACCCTTGATGTTTGTGATACTTCCCTCAACAAACAAATTGGATAGCTGGAGAGACCTTCAGATAATGCATGCTGCAGTGATGAATAATGGTTGTGAGAAAGTGACAAGTAGAGTCCTCTATAATTTCTCACAATGCCGAAAGCATCATTTGTGAACACACTGAATATTTACCATATTGGAATGCTTGACAGTTGATTACTTCCAAGACTAAGGCCTCTTCTGCTCAAGGGTTATTCACTGCAATCAATTGTAATATTTTGTTCTCTATAAGGTTTTGAACTATAGTTGCTAATATAAAGCATAGAAAACGAAAAAAACATGGTCTTCTTACTCTTTGCATTTGAACGTCTAGCCTTTTGTCCAGAGGATTTTTGAATAACATTTCCAATTATTACTATTTGCAGTGGAGTGGCCACATTGCACATTCAAAAATTAAATTAGCTGTTCCCCGCCTTCGCTGAAGTAGGTATCCATATTCGTAATATTTCCATTTGTTTTAATAACCAGGTCCAAAAGCTAATTTGAAACCCTTTCCTAATTTCATAATGTATTACGGGCTAACCTCATAATACATTGCCCCAGCTACCCTTCTGACTGTAGCAAATTACTCTTGCTAATAGTAGTGTTCCAGTATTCATAGCATGAATTGTCTGTGAATTAAAGCACAGATAAGGACTCTCAACACTTGGCCATAGATATTTTTACAGCTTTGTATGCTAACGTTGTTTGTGTCCTTTGGGATGCATTTTGAATTGATACCCTTTTAGCAGTGCGTTAGCAATGCTGTTAGACAGAAAGGGACTAACCAGCATCAGAGTGCAATCTGGTGCCTGAAAGCAGACGGAAAAACAAGTGAGTTTGAGCAGACTTAAAAATTTAGTAAATATGAATATTTCAACAAAAAAATAAATAGCTTAAATATTTCAGGATAGCCACCTGCTCTCCATACCAGTATGGAGACCTGTCAAAAATGGACTTTTTGCCCAAACCCTGTGTCTCTTCATCGCTTGAGCATTTGTGCAGAGAGTGAGAATGTCACATCATCAATGCATCAAAGGATTGGAGAAAGTGAAGATTTCTCTTCTGTAAATCTAGTTTCTTGCTTCTCAGTATGCATATGTACTTGTCTGTAATGTGAGGAACGTCATGCTGAATTTTTCATTTTCAATGAAGTTACTTTTCTAAGAAGTTGAATCTTACAACAACATGCAGTAGACTGATGAAGTGGCATACAAGAGCACAATGGAGAGTTAGACCTTCAAACCTTTATGGTGAAATGAATGTTAATGAATACTCTTTCATTAAATTGTTTATATTTAATTTTGCTGATCACTACTGTTGAAAACACTGTTTACAAATGAGAGAACACATTTCCATATACAGAATTAATTTCCACCATCGTGAAGTGTGTCCCAATGAATCCAGACTGATGAATTCAAATGAATTATTCAAACAATGGAAGAGCATTTTTTTTGTTTGCATTATGAAATCAGTTTATTCAGTACTTTTTAGGGATGTGGGTGAACTTTTCAAAAATGCAAGGAATCTCCACAAATCAGACCACTCAGATTACCGTGAAAAAATACATGTAACCTGTGCCCTTATCCAAGAGATCAATGAGAACATACTATACTATGACCTCTTTCAAAACAGCAGTTGAAATTTTTGACGTGTGTGCTCTTTAGCTGCTACCACTGTAGACTGAATAAGGCATTTAAAGTCACTATGCGATATTAGAAAGCTCACTTTTTTGTTTCTGTATGATCAGAAAAAGTCACTGGAATCATCAGACAGCTCTTTTGGATTCTGAATTATCTCTCTTCATCTCCAAGGTGAGCTTGAATTGAAATCTGTCACCATGGTGACTGCAAAGAGTAAGGGTCTGGCAGCACTATCGAATGCCCTTTCAGACCTTTAATTTAGCCAAAGCTAGGTTGAACTAAAACATGTGAAAGTGGGTAAAACAAACCCAGATGTACACTGTTATTGTTCCACATCAGTATTATTGTATAAAGCATCTACTACATTATTACAAACTGAATTGGCTTGGAGAAAAAGAACATACACCACACTTGCAAGCACTGCCTGATAAATTGCATATGACAAAGGAGCCCGGAGGCTGCGTGCAATTTGCATCCGCATTACACCGCGTACTCTCAGTAATGGATCAAGCCCATCCCCTCCTTCTCTGATTGGAAATGCACGCTGGCCAGCCACAGCGAATGAATCTGAAGAGGTAATTTCATTTCAGTGTAACTAAATAAAACTGAGTAGAATGCATTAAACATCACAAAGAAACACCCAGGAAAGACAGAGTTGGAATTTTTTTCCCTTAAAAGTTAATCTCTTTCTCAGTCAAAGAGTTTTGAATCTGTTTGAATGTTTTTTTTTTGTCATTCAGTACCATCACTATCCTCTCCCTCCCCCTCTCCCATGTCTCTCCTCTATCCTCTTACCTTTTGTGTCCATTCAGTCGTAAGCAGCCCCTCTCTCCTCTCAAAACTGCAGATCTACACCATCACCGTGTCACTCTTCTCTCACCCTCTCCCATCTTTCCATCAATGCCTTGCCTCCCTGTGTCCTTACCGTCTGAATTCACTGCTTTAACCCTCTCTCTCCTCGCCTCTCGTCCTGCCTGTCTCTTTCCTCTCCTCTTGTTACCTCTCACCTGTCAGTCAGGCCTAAACTAATTTATTCTGAGCACACTCCTCTCCCGGGCTTCACGGACTAAAATTGTACCTGTGACTCATCTCCTTCTTAGTACTTTTAAGGTCCAGCGCTGGCTTTATGGAAAGCAAGAATAGAATGCGAAGAAAACTAAATGAAAGGGTGCATTGTAAAAAGTCTTTGCCTGCAGCTGCACAGCTGGTTTGATACACGGAAATGAGCTGTTTAGAAGAGGAACAATAAGGTACTGCTATTACTCTAAACACAATCCTGAGGTCATTACACTTTTGGAATTTACCTTCCCTCCAATAATTAATGGAATAGCTGGTCATGTATCCTATCAGGGCAGGAATGAAATCTTTCATTTCAGGTTGCTGAATATCTATTAAAAGATTATGTGAATAAAAAAAAAAATTACATGAATTGTAATTATACTCTTACTTGGCAGTTAAATTTAAAGTTCAAAGTGGGAGGAAAATGGGTCACTATTTATCACATTGATCTGGAGGACAAAGAGGGTTATTATGTGTAATAAGTACATTTTTTCCAAGTACAATAGGTCTGAATTGAGGTGACTCAAGACTACAGTATCGCACAAAAAATTAAGACCCAGAGTAATTCTAATAGCTTGAACTATTTTTTTACTGAGCTGTATAATTACTATGCAGTGGCAGATCAGCCAATCTATACTTTCTGCAGCACAGTGCACTAATTAAGAGCATTGTCTAGTAAATGACATGCACTAAATAAAAAAAAAAACCTGCAGTGTTGTTCAAACTCAGTGAAGATGCTTGCATATTAGCCCCAGAAAGTGAACTGTATTCACATTTGGTTGAATTAAGGCAAAATCAATGTAATTAGCTATCATTTCAAGCCCCCATTCCTGTCTTTAAATCTTAAAGATTCAGTCAGTGAGGCACTCCATTTCACCATGTTTGCCTACTCTGTGTACTGAATAATCTTCCTCTCAGTTGAGAGAATACAGACGAAAGTCATCCCCATCTGCAAAGTACCAACACAATGTGCAAGGTACTTGACATCCAAGGAAGTGTTTAACTGCCTTAAGCAGGTGAAGGTGGCAAGTGTTGTTGATTACTGAAATCAGTTGAAAAGAAAAAAAAGCAAGATGGAGTTGAATTTTTTTGTTCTATTTTGAGGAAGGGATGGACGAAAAGCTTTTAAGAATGACTGCAAGTCTGGCCAAACTTCCCTGTGATGACATCACAGTAGGGGAGGAGCCTGTATTACTACTGGCTGCATGTTTAACATCTTGATCCCACTGCCCAATTACTTTACATTTCATTTCAGACCACAGATCACAGCCCACCTTCAGCTACTTTCTTACACACAGAACAGTCGTGACCTATGCACTTATCCAAAGACTGATTTCAAGTGACAATCCCAGGAACCTCGAGGAACTTACACCATTATTAGCACTGACTCCCTTGGCTGTGGCCCTTTCCTGACCCCTTTACTACGGCATACTTACCCTGACAGCGCCTGGCCTTTCTACTCAGGATAGGACTTTTGAATGCCCACGGAACAGAACACTGATGATCAATGAGCTACTGTACAAATATAGGTGGCAGTGGACTTACCTTTCAGCTGATCCCAAATCTTTTTTTTCTGTGTAGTAAGGATCACTCATCACCATCTGTTTCTTTTTTACTCTGCTTCATCTGCTGTGATAGTACCTTTCGCACGTCACTTCATTATTTAATTATTTTATTTGTTACAAATATATCTTGTGACTTTTGTGATGTGATTACCGGGAGGAGACTACAGAATTGTTTTTCATGCTTCTTCCCCTTCACGCAACCCTGTTTTTGAAACCTCTGCGCTCTCACTCTCTCACTGGTGTGAGATGAATGCAGTCCTCTCACACAATGGTATGCAGCTGAGATTGCATTACATTACATTATTGGCATTTATCAGACGCTCTTATCCAGAGCAACTTCAATTACAGGTTTTTACAATGTTATCCATTTATACAGCTGGATATTTACTGAGGCCGATTGTGGGTTAAGTACCTTGCCCAAAGGTACAGCAGCAGTGCCCCCATGAGGAATCAAACCGGCAACCTTTTGGTTACAAGTCAAACTGTTCTCAAACCCAGACCATACGACTCAGCCTTCACACAGCATGCCTTGCTGACCGAACCACTTGGGAACCCAGTGAATTGTTTTTTAATTGAAGTTTTTGTTTTATTTCATCACAGCTAACAAGATTTCATAAGAAGTTCACAAAGACAGAGCTGTCACATCATATCCAATCAAGTTATAGCTGCACCTTATGTAAATCAGCATCCATGCTAAACCTGCAGAGCAGTTAGAAATGGATATTTATCAGGATTATTACAAAATTATAGGCGCTCTCTGCGCCCTCTGGTGTGTATCTTATTGATTGCCACTGGTTTGAAGGTTGATAAACCCTGTCCCGGTTAATTGTCTCTTCATTCATTTGGTGTCACTCCCCGACCACAGTTCTTGCTCTCGTGACAGACATCCACCCTCACCAGTATCGCAGATGTCTCAGTCGTCTACATTAGACAAAGTTTTCGCTGTGTGTGAGTCTCCGTCTGCCGCTGGGGTGCTGCACCCTCATGGGAGCAAGGCAGGTCAATCTGCCCCGCACTGTCAACGTCGTTCCAGAATTCCATGACACCATCTGTGCATGGCCCCTGAATACCCCCGCACAGGCCCAGAGCTACAGCTCAGAACTACACCCCAGAAACCTCAGCTCAGCTCCTGCCAGCAGTGTGCGCATAAAGAACCGACATAAGGATTACTGTTTCTCGTAAGGGGTCAGTGTGTATTGAAATTTGTATTGTTTTTAAAAAATATTTAATTGATTCACATTAGCCACGCTGGTTTTAGCCACCTTTGCTGATTTGGGAATAACAGCACATCTGTTGCAAAAGTAATTCATGTATTTCTATGAATAAGAGCTCATCGGATGATATTGGCAAGGCACACAGACATAAAGCGTATCTCATCTGGAGGCTTTGGCCTTTACTTGCTGCAGATGGAGGTTTTAACAGCAGTGTTGAATTCAGCAACACCTCACAGTAAGTTTCACATAAAATACTGTACTGTAGTTCTATTGTAACTAATCTGAGACTGTACACAATACAAGGTTGTAACTGCTTGTCATGCGGTATATTGGTACAACATGGTACAACTACACTGTAATTACTACTTACTGTAGTTATTTACAGTGTAACTACACTGATGTAGCACAACTTAATGTATAAAATGTAAACATGAATTCTACCGTCAATGATTGTCCTCACCTGAGTTCTCAGTCTTTTAGTGTATTTTATTTTCGGAAGTATAAATAAAAAAGTCAAAAGAACACTGAAAACATAAAACAAATCAAAACGCACAAGTGGTTGAAAACCAAGGGCTTGTGAGCTTACCGCCTTATAGGCAGTAGGCGATTTGAGGGGGGGTGAGGGGGGATGCTACGCCCTTGTTAGCAAAATGACCAAAATGCATCCCCCTTGTTAACCTGCCATCCCCCCTCTCCATCTCCTAGTCAGTAGCAGAGAGAGTGCTGCGTGTGCATCTGCCATTCCCCCTGTGAAAAATTAACAAATCACCTACTGCTTACAGGGTTCATGGATTCAAAGGCACCAAGTGTTAAAATGCTGCAGTTGTCTGTGGATTTTGCATGGGAATGAATTTTAATTCTTGTTCGAGCTACCACTTATGTGAAAATATGAGCAAAACCCATCATTGCAGTTCATTTTGTGGTGGGTTACTGCTAGGCTTTTGCTCATTACTCTGCGATCATTTGAGGGACTTTTATGAGTATACAAGCTGTATTATTTATATGGGGGATGTTTGATGTGATGGATACAGTATTGTCTATAACAAAATATTGTATTTTAATGAAAGCCCACCCAATTTTGGTACAGAAAGACAGTATAATGAGCTACAAACTCATCTGTCTATTTATAATTTGCATACACTGTGTGCTTTTGTAAATATAAAGCAAACATTTCACGTTACTTAAATGCTATTGATTGATTCATTGATTAGTCATTCATGACTGACCATGTAGTTGGCTAGTGTTGGCTGTGTAAATGCTGATGCATGGGTTGTTGTAAGCTGGCAATGAGAAAACAGTTATGAAAGCTTTCCTTGTTTATGCCAGACTCGGCATTCAACAGTTTAGGGTGCGCTGACACCAGCTCTTACCGATGAAGTGATGTAATGCATATAAATAAAAGTCAAAGTCAAAGTTGTAGAGGTCAAAGCTGCTTTCAGTATCACTTATTTTTCAAAAGATAAATATGGATAAAGCAAGTGACATGTTTTTCTATAATGCTGAGTATACATGGAATTACTGGAGAGCTGAAGAAGCAGGACTAGTTATCAAAATCAATAAAATAACCACAAAAAAAGGATCCTCACTGAGATGTTTTCATCCACAGTCTGTTTAACTTATAAGGTGATGAGGCTGAAGGTTACCTCTTGGGTCATTGATATTTCATTTTAATAATTCACGTTTTCGTTTTCTTCCACCTTAATATTCTGAACACAGTGCAGCAAGCTGTGTCCACCCATATTAAATTTCCTTTCCCGCCATGCACTTGGCTTTGCCTTTGAAAAATCATAATGATCTAATAATTCTGAAAATATCTCAGCTTGCCCAAGCTCAACTGCTGTCAGGCAGCAGGTTTCCCGTGATGGTATTTCCATCTACCACTGAGTTTTCCTCAGAGGTGGAGAGCACTCTGTGGAAGAAGAAGAGGAAAGCTACTGCAAAAAGAGAAACCTCTTGGTATGAACTGAGCAAAAATCTTCAGCAGGGTAATTATCCATCATTTCTATTATTATTATTATTATCTGGGGCACTGCTGCTGTACCCTTGGGCATGGTACTTAACCCACAGTTGCCTCAGTAAATAACCAGCTGTATAAATGGATAACATTGTAAAGAACTGTAACCTATGTAAGTCGCTTTGGATAAAAGCGTCTGCTAAATGAATAAATGTAATATGTATGTAATAATTGTTTCAGCTTTTGTTAACAGGAATACAACATTCTGGAGTAATATACTGAACAGCGGTGCCTGAGTCAGTACTCTGATCCATCTCTGCTGTAACTGAAAGAACTGAGAGCTGAATAATCTGTGAATGTAGAAGTGCAAGCTTGGCAGTAAGGGAACGGAGAAAAAGACCGTCAGATCTTCTAGGCACGTAGGCACGAGAGAAGAAACAAGCCGCATGCATGGTCTGCAGGTTCCACGGTGTCATTCACTATAGCTTAAAACTCACGCGCTGAGCACGGGGACGCTGAAGCAGAGAAGAAGACCTTTGACAGTCTTACCCTGTGTTGAATTATATACACATCTATTGCACCGACATCCAAAAGGAACATCCAGTCCCACACTTGCGACTGCTGAGCAAGATAGTATTAACAACAAACAGGAAGGGATAGTGTGTACAGAAGGCCGTTGCTGTTTGTCAGTGAATGTAAGATAAGGACACTGAAATGGAAAGCTGCCAATGTCTCGAGGGAGTCTTCAGGAAGGTATTGATTGATATGTGGGACGACAGGGTCGCTGTGTACAGCGCAGCATGTGGCAGGTCAAATCTGTGGGTGGCCGCAGATTTAAGCAACAACGGTGATTCATCCTTGACCTTACAAAGTGATCTATAACCTTTTCAAAGCAGCCAGGAGCAGCAACACTTCCAATCCAGACAGATGAACTCGCGGGGAGAGGTAATTTGGACAATCGGAGGAGGCAGTTTAAGTTGGCTGGACACACTCTGCTCTGCTATGCTTGTCCTTCTCCATCTCAGGTTACAGGTGAATACTCCCTCACTCCTTATGTTTAGGAGTATGCTGTCCCCTGGCACAGGAACTGTAAGTTAGTCTACACCCGCTTGCTTAACCTAATGCTCCCAAAATCTACATGCTGGGCAAGTCATCTCCTTTTTTCTTGCACCTTGTCCTCAGACTTTGTGTATTAGTGTGGTTCCTTCATCCTAGGGCAATACCACTACCTTACCACCCAAGAGAGTTATATGAATGTTGTTCACAAGTTTCTGGAACACCAAAAGAAAAAAAGAAAAAAGACCTAGTAGATCAGCAGAAGTGCAACTACAAATCGTTCCTAGAAATGATCTTAGACTCAGCCAGCTCAAGGATAGATGACCTCGAAAAAGACATCATAGAATTAAAACAAGAAAGAAGATCTCTTGAGGTCTCCACTGCACAGTAACAGAGATGTTATTTATTTTGTGAAATGTGATGTGTTGCCTTTCTCTACTGATAATTTAATGCCTGGGAAAAACAGCCACTGAATTATTTGCCTAATTAAATATGGTCAGAATGTGGGCTGTGTTGTTTCATCATGTTCAAACGCCTATGAATCAACCTTTTAACACTGCAGTCGGTAGATACAGTCTATCTGCAGTCACAGATTGTGGGTATTTTTGATTCCATGCTGTCCAAGTTCCTGAAATAGCTTATCACTGACAGCAAGGTGGGCATCCGTTTGGCATCCCCCTGGCATCATCTGGAGAGACTAAACAAGGACTGATCATTGATCAGGGACAGCCTAGCACTGTCAATCTGGATAATAAAAAGGAAAATATGTGCTGTGTTGCAATGTAGAAATCAATACCTATTCTGTAAAAAAAATGTGCATGCTGCAACTGATCGATGACTGCATTGAACAGTTAACTGTTGCTCTTGCTTTGTTTTTTTTTATTACGCTAAAATAACAACATCATTTTGAAACGTAACCTATAAAATCAATTTCTCAGACTGATTCAGGGCTTTAGGACAAAACAAGAATAAATCAATACAATTATGTGAGACCCTGGCACAAATGCCCTCTTTGGGGAGAGCACAAATGCCCACTGAATGTCCAGAGGAATGCCAGAGCTGTAAGATGAGGAATGAGATTTGAAAAGCAATGGGCTCTGCGGTCCTGTCTGCTCTCAGCTGAAAAGCTCTGTGGTCCTGTCTGCACTCGGTTTGGTCCATATTTTCTTCCCATTAGTGATCACATGGCACAGGTGTGGGGCGTGCAGCCCCGCAGATCCAACTCATCTGTGTCACCCTACAGCAACCCCTCTCCCTCAGCACAGAACAGATCTGTTTATTATTGAGAAGGGACTACTTCAAGGAAACATCAGGGAACACAATTTATTCAATGACTCAGGTATTTGGAGGACTTTGCTTGAGTGATTTTATGGCCAGTTTGTCTGACACACTCCTATTGGTGGTAATATCACACTTTGATCAAATATTTGTTTGCTTTTATTAAAATTAAATAAAAAATCATATTACTTATTGCCTTATTTGTACTTGTACATATATATTCAACTTGTATATATTGTATATATAGACTTGTATATATATATATGTATACATACACACTGTCACACTATATATTCAGTAGATATTCAGTACATAAGGATTCACACTTTACCGTGGGTCAAACTTGTTTACCCCACATTTGGAAGGGGGAGAGGTGAGGAGCAGGAGGGATGCTGACAGGAAAAGGAAGATTTTTGTACCTGTGGAGGGGAGGGGGTTTTTCAACTGAGTAGGGATTGCCTGAAAATTCTTCTGCCGAATCTCTGTTTGCAACCTCAATATGTGTGTGTGCGTGTGTGTGTGTGTGTATACATGTACAATGCACACATACAGCTATCTGTTTGCCCTTTTTCATTTTCTTGTCCATCTGTTTCCTTGTAAAGCAATTATGTATTTACTACAGATGTTAATTTTTTCTTCAGTTATCATTTTTTTCCTGATGTTATATGCTAATGAGACAACCTTCCTGTTTGATATTTTTATTTTATTTATTAATTTATTCTTCAGTTTATGCATACTTTTTTCAGGGTTTCTTCCAAAATGCGTTCTCACCATATGTGATTAACAGAAGTAATTAAAAATTAAATTCAGATTAGACATTAAATAATTCAGAGTTGAACAAACAAGACCTTTTTTCCCTGAAAGCTCTGGGAAGCCTGTTATTTGAAATGATAATGATTTCAACTGAAACACGTACAACACACTAATTAGGAATCACATTATCAGTTCAAGTGTTTTATCGACTTTTGTAATTTGGGATTAATAAAGATAATCACGCTTCTTATTTACTTCCAGATGTAATGTACATTGCCTGAGCACATGAAATTATTGCAACATTGTTACTTTTTTTATCTCACTCTGAAGAACATCTGCTGATCCACCTCTTTGGAGCAGAGAAGAGCGATGCTTATCTACAAACATGGGAATCCTGTAGGTTTTAGAGAAACTGATTTATAACCGAAACCCTGTGGGTAACCTGGCTCCAATAATGATTTCAATTACACAGCTGAAGGAAACTAAAAACATGCAGGACCTCCACAATCAGTCTCTGAATCAAAGGGATTTAAATTGCTTACCTTTTTGGTAAATGATCAGTGTGAATACTAAAAATAGGCCTCACCTGAAAGACATGAATTTATCATATGAGCGATTTTCTAATGGACTAGTCAGAGTCTCCTCTCTGTCATATAGAAGGTGTATCATAATGATAGTTATGAATGTGCGTAGTCCTGAATAGCCATATTGCATGCTGATTTTTGTCCTTTCTCATGGCTTGTGCAAGCTTTTTTACCCAAGTGCACACTTCCTCAACATTACGGTTAGTTAACAATCATTTTCTCTTTCTTGGATGCCTGGATGCTATGTGGAAAATGTGAAAAAATAGGTCAAATCTAGCAGACCTTTTTGATATTTTTATTACAAATTAATTATTAAGTCATAAAAATCATTGAACACAATGCCCGCCCCCAGAGTCCTGCTCACACACCCAGGAGGGTGTGCCCATAGCTTGAATACCACTGCTTTAGATGCTTTTACTGATGGATAACGTATGCCTTTATCTCCAGGTATTTGCAGAAAACAGTCAGTAAGGGCATCACATTCTGCTGCTGTACGCTAGCAGCTGCTTTGACCCCCAGTCTTTCTACATGTTGCTCCGGGAAAGCCTCAAAGGGGTTTCCTGTGTTTTGGGTACGTATATGAGTGAGTAGCTAAGGGGAAAAATGCCGGCTTATGCACTGAAAAATGAACTGTATTCACGACAAGACAGGGTATCATGTCAACCGTCATACTCTGTTCCACACCAGAAAGTGCCCAAGTGTACATGCTTGAAAGAAATGAAATAGACATAGGCATTAACACTCCATGCAAAGCTCCTTTGAATTATTCACTTCCCAACCCCTGGACTGCATTTGATTAGTTATACTTGGCTGGTTACAAGAAGTGACTAATAGCTCCTAATCAGGCTGTCAGTCTCTGATTCAGAACGGAGACAGAAGCATGCCTCAGTGACTCAGAGTGCACAACCCAAAGCTGCTCCTCAGGGCGCTCCTGTCCTTTGGATGAGGGGTGGAACACATCAGCCGAATCCTTGGGGAGCAGTGGGGTAGAGTAACTCTGATGTTCCCTCACACTGTGCAGGGGCCATGAGGGATGACGTTGAAACACATTGTCCGTGCTCTACACCACCCTGAAACTGTCAGCTGTTCGATGAAGAGAAATGCGCTGTTCTGATAGCATGCACTGCATAGAGCCAGCATTTTGGAGCACTGGGTTAACTGTCTTCTCATTTTTAAAAAAAATTTAAAAAAAGCTACGTTAAATGGAATGAGTTGCATGGGTATATATTTTAACAACACATGACGTATGGATAAACGAGTGTATTCAGCAACGTATAAATTGAACGCGCGAGCACACACACCTTGACTCCTTGCAACCATCGTCGAAAGAGCCAAGTACGCACGAGTTCACTAAGTCCATAACACAGCGACCTCTAGTACTTAATGCTTTGAAGTCGGTGTTTCCAATTGTTTGCAAAGTTGGCGATAGTCTGGCTTTCATTCGATAAACTGATGATCACTTTATGATCGAAATAGTTATGATTTCTCTATAACGTTTGTAAAGATGGAGCGTTTTCAGGCTTTGATGACATCAGAATGTATTCTGTTTTTAGTTCTGTTTTTGACGTTATCTTTGAAGGAAGCCTTTGGGTGGTAGCCTACTATATAACTGATTTTAATACATCTTCGGATATTGTCACGAGCATATACAACGTTTAAATCATATACATGGTTTATAGCTGTTTTGACACGTTCCGTATTTGTAACGTCTGAACAACTTCTTAAGTCCAAATAAAAATGTTAATAAAGTCATTCTCGCTAAGCAGATGAAACTACATAGGCTTTCATACATTTCACATTTAGAGTAGGCGACATACTGTATACCGTATTACGTTTCATTAAACAATGTATAATGATTACAAGCCGACGAATACACTAAGAAAACAACCACCATCTTGCCAAACAACCTGTTGACCGAACAAGGCGCTGGTGACACAAGCCGGCGTGAGTCCCATCACCCATCAGCAGTGCGGTGTGCCGTTTACCGAGAGCTGATTGATTACTTGAGACAGTGTTTTGCCGGAGTGTGGCGATTGGCTTCGTTTTTTGGCGATTCTGGCACTTCACCCTGTCGGCGCGGGGAGTCCGAAAGTAACTGGATTGTACCTCTTTTGAGGGTTGTTTTATGCTTTTTGATTTTTGACTGTAGCACACATCTCTGTTGTACACAGCCATGGTGGTTGGGGAAGACTCCGTCGCGTAGTTAATAGTGGAGACTGGATACATTATAGCCATGGGATCAATGAAACTAGAACTGTCTGTCTGCTGTTTGTTGGAAGCACCTATAACTATACTTTTTATTCACATGGCAGTATCAGCAATCAAAGGTAAGATATGAACTTGGTTTAGATGATTTTCCCTGTCGCGTATGGAAGTTTGAAAATACGGTCGCTCTCAAACAAATATTTACGAGGCTGTTTCTTTAGGTTGTCTATGAAATCAAACTGTTATGAACGCGAATTTTTCTTAAAGTTTTAACACGAGGCAACATGAGCTCATTTTTTCCTAGCTATGTTTGTACTGAGGTTGAACTGATTTCCATGAAACATTAATCTCAATCCGTTTACGATGTTTTGTGTGGCACCTTGATTATTTAAAAGGTGTTTAGTTATTCATATTTTGTTGAATTTTCAATAGATTTATCAATCCCTGTGCGTCTGTCGTATACTTAAAGTTCTTTTAATGAAGTTTAGAAACAAATATTCAATCTTATACTATGGTGTGAGAAAACGTGACCATAAAGAAATGACCAGCTGAATGTTCTGTTGCGTTCTCATTTTTTGCGCAAAGTCCTTTTGACATGGTCATTATAGAACTGGATTTACTGTGGAGGCACTTTAGTGTACAAGGTAGGCTATTGCACCATGCGTATTTAAACACTCACCTAATAACTTAAGTGGTATAAAGATTTACGCGCAGTTTATGGCGAATGATACATCAAGTGCTCTTCTGGAAAAATGTGGGCATGAAATGTGGAAATCTAGCATAATTTTCCATCTGCAGGTTAGTTTGACAGAGTGTACAAGCTTTTAACCGTCTGAAGTACTAAACGAGTTCTAACAAGTAACAGCTATCATCTCCGTTATTTGGATCTTTGCAAAAGCTCGATATTTCGATTTTGGAAAGGACAGCTAAGAACCAAGAAAGTTCTAATTGGATTCTCGACTAGTCCCGTCGGATGGCAAGGTAGAAGCACATACATAAGTAGTCTAGGTGGAGCTGATATCCCCATACGTGTAAACACCTTACACTGTACGCCCGAATACTAGAGGGGACTGGCGCAGTGCGCACAAGGTATGCAATTAATACGTTTCCATGGTAGAGCAGAATTAAGAAAAATGTTCTTATGGACAATACGTAAACTAAAAAAAATTTTGTCTCTCGGGGAAGTGTTCTATGAAATCTTCAGGAGCAGGCTCTCCCACTGTGTGCTTGTGCTGTGCTGTAATGCAAACACAGCGAGATTAGCGCTGTGTATGAGGAAACCCCCAAGCGATCCAATTAAGCAGGTGGGAAACCACATCCTGTATAATGCAATCCAGCAGCTGATGCAAGTTTGTACTCAAGGGACGTGTTAGGTTTTGGAGTGTCCAGGAACAAAGTTGTGCTGAAAGCCACCAAAAAACAACAACAACAACAAAAAAAAAAAAACAATGATGATCATCTCTGAGCATTTTTCTAGTTTCTGTATTGATAATCTCTGTATATGTGGGTGAGGTGTAGAGAGGAACTGACCAGCCTATGTAGGTATAAACAGTTATTCGAGTGAGTTATTGTACCAAGATAAATGTGTGTGTGTGTGTGTGTGTGTGTGTGTGATACTTCTGTACTTCTGTGATACTGATAAATATTTTGAATTCAAGATCTTTGCACTAATAGGTAAAAGGTTGTGTGGAATCCTGCTGTCTTTGCAGACCACAAGGGGCAAATCGCCACCTCCACAAGTGGGACACATGCAGGTCTTCATTTCCCTCAAAATGGTGTGAATGTGCCCTGAAATAAGACTGGTGTAAAGTACATGATTTTGTGTATTCACACCTAACTGGAAAGGAAAAAATGAATGAGTGTTAGGTTTAATTAATCCTTAGAACTGCAACTGATTGTAGCTGATTAAGAAGGATGGATGTGACCACAAGTTATGCAAGGAACACCTTACATTACAATACATGACATTAGATTACACTCATTTAGCTGATGCTCTTATCAAGAGTGACTTCCAGTGCACCTGGAATACCTGAATATTTATATTGTCCTTCAAAGAAAAGGAGTGATGTGCAGGTTTAAAACAGGTGGGACTAAGTGTGACATAGATACCCTATGTGAACCTCTGTGAACTCCCTCAAAAATTTATTAGTCAGGTATAAACAGAGGGCTAATGAGAGGAAAATATCTTATTTGCCTGTGGTATATTTAGAATACATGTTAGACGTTTATTACATTATTTCCATTAATCATACACTCCTATCCAGTGCTTGATCCAGAGCTCATCCGGGTTACAATTTCACCCATTTACAGAGCTGGATATTTACTGAGGCAGTTGTGGGTTAAGTATCTTTCTGAAGGGTACAACAGTGGTAACCCAGCAGGGAACTGAACCAGCAACCTTTGGCTTACAAGCCCTACTCCTCACCACTGCCACACTGCTACCCTCATTCACATGCTACCCTACATTGATCTTGTAAAAAACAGGCTGATGACCAAGCTGTCACAGCAATAAGCTGTTATAAATTTACCTCTGTATTCCCTCCTGAGATTTCAACTTGCACAAAAAACCTCCCACATACACACAAAAAAACTTTAACCCTAATGAAAAAGATTTTGCCAGAAGTTCATACTGGTGAAGAAACAGCACCAGGCTATGACAGTGAAGAGGGTTATTTGGCTGTGTGTTGGGTATTCTGGATGAGAGGTGGCTGCTTGTGTATTCTCCTCTGTTATGTCCATTTAAATGCCAGCGGAGCATGCGGATTTGAAATTAATAAATAAACAGCTATGCCAACATAGCATTCCAGGTGCCCCGTGCTGGCTCAGTGAGATGATGGAAGGAGATTGATGAGACAAGCCAGCTCACTGGAGAGACTTATTAAAGGCCACAGTGTGACCATAGTTATCATTGGTACAGAAAAATCGAAAAAAAAAAAACTGGAGCAGAAGCAAAGTTAAGCGAGGCTTGTGAGGGAATTTTCAAAATGGGAAAATTTCCATGGGAATTAACAGGGATTTATACAAATTAATGTGAATATTGAGGTATTTATGGGACTTAATAGTTTTTATGGGTTTTTTTTTTTTTGCACTTTTGACTGCTTTTTCCATCTGAGCCTTTTATTCTCTACCATTAATTGAAATATACTGTTAAGGAAAAATAAAAGGAGACTTTAAAAGCTTTTTTATAGGTTAGGTTATGTATAAAGGTTATAAATGTTATAGCTTTGAATTTTAATTAACTAAAACTGACCTTTGGAACAAATTTTTAACATTCTTTTACTTGTTTTGTAAACCTTTACCCCTTTTATCATTATTATGAGGTAAAATTTCATGTAAATTGTACAGCAAAATGAAAACGTCTGAAATCAAATTGAGAAAAAAATTAATAAAGACCAACATCTTGGCAGGCACAGCTTATTCATAGTTCTTGTCACAAGCTTAGTTGCACTCTTTACAGAGTCGTTTCACAATATCATATTTAGCTTGTTTTCTATTAGATTTAATTTTCTGTCAGCGCACATACTGTGAATAAATTGCTATGTCTAAGGGAGCACTCATCCCTGAGTGGACTAGCAGTCGCAGGTAAATGGTTGGAAGTGGAATTTTCTTGAAGATTAGATGGGCCTGAGTCAAACTAAGAACACAATGCTTGTGTACGGTATTTAGAAGTTGTCCAAAGTTGAAAATTTTGAGATTTATCTGAGATTCCTCCCCTTTGTGACCTAGCTGTGGGCCGATACAAATCCCACACGAAAACACTGCAGTGCTCGCTGAGGAGTCACGAGTGCTTCTTGCGGTCGCAAGCTCATTTGAGATGGTGGCAAGCAAACTCAGTTGATTCGTATCAACCTCCCCGTTCAAAGCTAGGAAAGCCTGTCTCCGTGTGATTTATGCAAAACTTCCCCTCACACATCTGGTATTACTCTTTACATTAATCAGTTTCATGTTAACTTGATATAATAGCCTAGAATGAATTTACACCAACATGACTATTTTCCTTCTCTGTCTCTCGGTCTCCTGATACGGAAAAATAGTATTCTTTACCCTTTCTCCATTAGTGCACTGTGGCATACCAAGGCAATTTCAAGGTGATCGGTTTAGCACGGAATATGTCTCCCCCGTAGGTCTGAGGACTCAGGACTCGGTAGGAGGCACCGCCTAGTGCAGCAGTGACACAGAAATCCCTGTCTTCTCCTGTAGAAATTCCTGTTTCCATTGTGGAGGCCCTGGAAGCCTCTCCCTGCATTCTCACCTTTGCGGAAAAAAAGTACTGCTGCTTCTGCCCTTTGTGTTTCTTTGGGAAGCGGTGAAAAGATATCACTATACACTTGACGTAGTCTCACGAGAGGTAAATGTCCACTGTTGCCTTGCCATTTCAGACATTCTGCACGGTCGGTGTACAGAGCATGTTTTCTTTTGTGTAGTTATTTTACTGTTATTATTAGTTATTAATTAATTATTATTATTGATTATTATAGGCTATTAATTATGAGTTATTATGGTACTTTTTAATTAGGGGAGGAATTAATGTCTATTTCATGCCTGTGTTTGTATGTGATTTCATTAAGTTGCGCTTCCTTTTGAGTATGCCCCTTGCCAACCCAAAAGTCAAAGTTGGAGAACCAGAAAAGTTATTTGGCTATTATTTCAGTTTATTCCTGCTCAGCAAGATGATCCAATATTGAAGACACATGTGACTTTCTCTGAATGTCGTGGCTTGGCACAAGGGTGGAAAAAGGGCATTAGTTTCACTATTTTTGCGGTTCAGGTTTTGAATATTGAATCGATTCGATTTAGAGTAATAGAATAATGCTCAAGATTTTCTTAATTCCTTGTGTGGTCGAAAGGGCTGCTTTTTAATCTGACTTTAACAATAGGATTAATGCAAGGATTAATACAATCATTCAGTTCTTAATCAGTTTTTCTAATGTGAGTTTTTTTTTTTAAATGCCAACACTTCATTCTCCAACTCCAACCCCTGCCCTCCACACTGCATAAACACAGATCCCGTACTGCAATCGTCAGTGAAATTGCATTATTCTTTGTGGAACTTTTTGATTGGCATAATGAAATCAGAGAAACAGATCTGGCAGTTCCTCCCTAATTAAGCGTACACCTGCAGTGATCTACAGGTAGGTACAAAGAAGGTCGCCAATAGAATAACTCAATAATTCAATCATTTTTTAAATTGCAACTGTAATATCACACCCAAGGACCTCCCTGTTTCTCCTTCTGTGACCTCTGGGTGGTCATCTTAGGTTACCCAAGGATAAAACGAATCAAAGAGCACTGCTCTCTCATATTCTTGGAACACAGCACTCCAAAGATAAAGCTCATCAGCTTGAAAATGAAACTCCTTGACAGAACCCAGTGTTTGATTTATTCAGGGAAGGAGCCATAGCCAAAATAGTTAAAGAAAGGTGGAAAATATTCTATTCTCCAAAGCATCAATGAGAACGAGAGAGAGAGAGAGAGAGAGGGAGACAGAGACAGATACTTTATTTGTTAGGGAGAATGAGGACAGAGAACCATGCTTTTGCCTTTTGCAGGGTGTCCTGTGGGGATGAACTGTTTGTGCTGTGATAGCGTGCGCGTTGCCATCTTC
Source organism: Megalops cyprinoides (assembly GCF_013368585.1). Taxonomy (NCBI): domain Eukaryota; kingdom Metazoa; phylum Chordata; class Actinopteri; order Elopiformes; family Megalopidae; genus Megalops; species Megalops cyprinoides. The sequence goes on along the minus strand of NC_050591.1, from coordinate 30,587,070 downwards.
TTCTGTCCACAAGGCAGTGTCCGTATGCGCCATTATTTATTCAGTGTCCATGAGAAAAACATGATAAGTCAAAGTTCCTCCCGCATTTTGGACCCTCTGCATTACAATAGTTATTGCTTTGTCCCTCTCTAGCACCATTGTGACGATAAATAGATAGCTAGGCCACTTGTTTGTTTGACATTGTGGATGTTATTGTATCTGTTGGTGCAAGAAATGATCCCAAGGTTTCTGCTGCTGTTTTTTTTTTTTTTCAGTTCAGAGGTTTAATAGCTTGGCATTCTGGTTGCTTTCTTTTGCTTGCCAAGGTGGGCACAGAAGTTGTTTAGAGAAGAGAGAATTTTGCAAAGTGGAAAGAATGCATGCAGAATAATAAATGCATTTATATTAAAAAAAAAAGTCATCATGTATCATGAGGAGTTAATCAGGAGGACTTGGGTGATTTGCTGGTGGCCATAGGCCAGTCAGAGCTCATTAAACCTGAATGCCTGCCATTATCTTAGACAGATGAGGCATTTGAACCAGTTCATGTGATGTGGCCGTTATGCCTTCGATGAAGGTCAGAAGTACGAGGCAGAGTGTTCTGCCCCACAGATGAAGAGGTTTATAGTGGTGAGGCTGGTAGACATCATGATGTCTGGGGTCAAAGGCATGGCAGCAGCACTGAGGTTTCCTTGGTTCCTCTGAAAAAGGAACACTGTCAGACAGCATGCACAGGAAAATGCGGGGCGTTGACTTCACTGCACTTAGTATTAGTCAACCTGTCAAACCATGACATGACAGCTTTGGTTCTTTTTGCTACAACTTTGATTGGTTTCTGTTACACGGTTAATTTATTTCTGTGGACAAATGATCTGTATGGATTGTAGTAATTAGCTTGAACTAAGACAGGCATTAGTATAATTTACTTAACACTGGCATACCTTCCTTGACAGTCAGCCCTCTCTTCAGATTGTCAATGGTTCCAATGGACTCAGACTGCTAGTGACTAGTTTATCTGTCAAACTGTGCACCAGTGGTGGAAAACTCACATATTTACTTTATAGCAGCAGACTGAAGGTCAAAGAAATCTGGGGAGGAGTGGTCTACAGACATAATTCATGCCTTTGAAACTGCGTACCCCATCATGACTTGTTCCACTTTAATCCTGATGGAAAGACTGAATTTCCACGCTAAGTGTACCAAAGCAAAATAATTCCATGTGTAGTAACACTCGATTTGTGACTGAGGTGTAGGCGCATTCTTTCATTCTACATGGTGTAGCAATTGATCCATTATTTAACCAATCAACTAAGTTGTAGTTGGGATTGTAATTAATCTCTTCTCATCTGGCTTGCAGAACTTTGTCCACCTCACATCAGTTTTGCCTCTGTCAATCATTTATGCTTGAGGCTTAATCTGGACTGTAAGAACACTGTGGGTTAATGTCTGCTGGGGGTTCTCCTCCAGCCTGATTGGATCATAGATTATGCTCGCCACCAATAGGTGAGCACATTGACTAAACTCAAGCAGAGAAGAGTGTATGGCAGATTGGCACACATTGACAGGAAGCACACAGTAAGGAAACATTCTGAACCATACTTTTTTCCCTCTTCAGTACATTGGAACCATCTGCCTGTCCTCCCAAGACTTGGGGAGATCTGTACTGTGTGTGGGTCTCTGTTGGTGTTGCAGAAGGGGCATTTGGTGTACTTGTTTTTGAGATGGCGCCTGTGGGACACCAGCCAGTAAGCAACGTCCATCCTCAGAGCGGTGGGCTACATGGGGAAAAGAACATAGATGGTTGTGGCACAGCCTCTACACCCCGATACCACAGTGCCTGACAAATTAGGGTTTCCAATTCTTGGGGAAGAATTAATGGTCTTGCACTACAATTCACATCAGGCCCCGAGCACTGATAGTGTTTTCTTGAATCCATAGTGGCTGTATGCAAGGAGAAGAAAAATTACTCTCCGGAAGGCAGAACTCTTCTGTTCTAATCTTCACAATCCAGGGTAAATAAAGTTTAGGTCAAATTTTGTCTGTGCTTTACACCCTGCAAACAACAGATTTATGGCTATAGCCTCGATTTGCATGTTCCTGCTCTCTAGTTGGCTAAATTGTGAAAATCAGTTTGCTGGAAAAAAATAACTGGAACAAGATTTTGCATATGGAGCAATAGTTGGCCAAGCTCACCGTCAGTTCAAGACTACCTGGTATTGGATAACAGACACATCTTCTGGGTCATATGGTCATCTGTAGTTGACCCAGTCTGAACTGACCTTTGTGGTCTTCTGATTTGTTTGTGCAGACTAATTTGAAGATTGCTGCATTCTCCTTCTGTCCTATAAACAATTCTTGTATTCTGTGCAGTTGAAAAGCATCCTTGTTTGTGGTTCAGAATTCCATGGTTTATATGGGTCTTCAGTCTGTTCTGGTGGTGATGTCATTGGGAGCTTTCCAGAGTGGAGTACAAGATCAAGATTTATGCAAGGGGAGAGGAAACGTGATGATAAGGTCACAAATCACTCCTTCTGCGGGTTTATGTGCCTAAGGCTGGGGATTTTTGAAGAGAAGCTCTCAAAAATGTTAAATTGCTTTATCAGATCATGACTTTCATGGCAAAAAAACTTTGTCTTTTTGTGTCATTTTCCTTCACTGTTGTCTCATACATGCATGTGTTATGTTGTATATAACTGTGTTGTTTTCACTTGGAAAATTATTGTTAAGGTTTTTAAGCTTTATGGTTGAATTTATTAGATTAAATTGAATTAGATTTATTGAAAAAACATGTATCAGTGGAACACAGTGGGAATCAAGCACTGGAAACAACTGACGTGTTTATGGAATGGAAAGATACAATGTTATCCATTTATACAGCTTTACTGAGGCAATCGTGGGTTAAGTACTTTGCCCAAGGGTACGGCAGCAGTGCCCCTGTGGGGAATCAAATCAGCGACCTCTTGGTTACAAGCCCTGCTCCTTACCAGTACACCACACTGCTGTATACAGTGCCCTGGGACGCTATGGCAACAGAGAACAATAGAACGAAAACTGAAGTGAATTGCGTTTCTGTTTCCAAACAATGTTTTTAAGAGTGTTCTGGCCTGCAGGATGTAGGGAAACTAGCACAGGGCTGATGCTTAGGTGTACTCAGATTCAGAGTGGCATTCATTGTTGTCCCCCTGGAGGTTGAGTGGATTCCAACCAGATCTAGGTCAGAGATTTTGAGCATTTCTTTCATGCTTTAAATTTGTACTTGGGAGTATAAACTCGATTTCAAAGCTTGATAAGCGAGCGTGTTCAAAGGCTTCAGGGATTGTTCTATGAGTCGAATCCAGGAATTGTGTAGGTGGACACATTAAGCATTTTTAAAACCAGCCCTGTAAAAGGCAACTATGTACAGCGCAATTGGAAAATTCCAACCAAAGTCTGACAGGTTAATTTTGAAATATTTGACTGTTCATATGTGCTCAAATGAAAACTGATTTTCAGCTCTAGTTAAGAGTTACATGTTAAAAAGATACCTGTAATGCTCACTACTTTTAATTGTGTAAGCATAGACTCTAATGTGTCTGAATTATGGTCATGAAGTTACATTTATGTGGCAAGTCTTTCTTTTCACTCGTAGATCGGTGCTGGAATGAATATGTCAGGTCTTTGGAATATGTAACACAGCTGATTCTGATTCAGCCTACTTCCAATTACATTCTCTACATTTGAAGCCTGCAGTGCTAATTGAATAAGGTGAAACAAAAGAATAAGAAAAACATGTTGTTCCTAATCATGACTGCATTGTCAAACATGTCCTCGAAGGTTAAAAGTATTCATCTGATTATACTGTGTGTGCGCGCGTATGTGCGTACATACGTGTGTGCGTTTGCACGTGAGTGTGTATGTGCGTGTGTGTATGTGTATGTATGTGTGTGTGTGTGTGTGTGTGTGCGTGTGTGTGTGTGTGTATGCGCATGTGTGTGCATGTGTGTGTGTTAGAGGCAAACAGAGGTGGACACCCTGGCTTCACAAAGTAAAAGTTCTGCCACGTATTTGTTCCACCCATGCACTACATCAGCCAAATTTAATTAGCACAACTCTTCAGCCAGGTAGAGGAGCTAATTAGTGAAATCACCTTGTTTAGTGGATGGCTAGAACAAATACATGGCAGGACTTTTACTTTCTGAAGCCGGGGTGTCCACCTCTGGAGGCAACCATGTTCTCCAGTTCACCAACACCTTACAAACCTTACAAACAACACCTTACACCAACATCTTTTACATCCTGTTTCTCCTCACTGCAGCAGCTGAGGTGGGCACAGGCAGGACGCAGGTGCCAGACTGCCCCCTGGGACAGTTCCCATGCGGGAATCTGAGCGTGTGCGTGGCCCAGGAGCATCACTGCAACGGCCATCTGGACTGCCAGAACGGGGCCGACGAAGAGAACTGCGGTGGGTCCCGCTTTAAACTGTGATCTGAACTCTTTGTGGTTTTTTTTTACAGTGTGTGTGTGTGTGTGTAATCGCCTGTCTGTTTATCTGTCTGTCTGTCTGTCCATCTACATGTGTGCACACTGTATCATGCACAGGTGTGTGAGCGTGTCTCTGTGTAGGTGGGGTTGCATCTGGTTTCTGTGGACTGATGGTGAAATGACCAGCATTAATTACCCTTTTTGTCATAGACTAATTAATTTTTTGGCATCAGTTAATCTCTGCCCTGCTTGGAATGAGAAAGCGAGGATATTGAGGGCTTCCTGTGATCTGCAGAATATTAATATGCACATTTAAAAATCACATTGAGGTACGTGTGTAAGAAGACTTGGCAGCATTAAGTTTCAAGAAGCAAAGTCAGTGTTTATTTGTCAGCATATGTCGCTGTTCATCTACATTTCTTTCTGGATGGCATCCCACAACCAAGCCCCTTTAAATAACAGTAATTAAAAAAGAAACAGGCACCATGTTTGGACAGCAATTCGTTCTCCATTTTTTATGCAAAGATGAAAATATGAAGTTCCTAAGTTTGATATATTACCGTAAACCCACTGACCATTTTATCTACTGTTTGCCATGTTTTTGACAAGAGTGGTGTTGATTTTTGCTTTGTGTAACATCATCTGCTCATCCTGTATTTGAACTGTTGTCAGGACCTCTCTACTGGAGGGCTTCCACAGTTATATGTCTGCAAGAACATTTCAACCCGTATACATATTTTTGGTGTCCTTTATCTGTTTAGAAACATCAGCATTTGGAAATGACTGATAAAAATGTGGCAAGCTTGTGTGCAAGTGACGGGGCTGACAACCAAAAAATGTAACTGAACCAAAGTGAGAGTAACTGAAAAGTGCTACCCATCTGAGGCCACACTGCTAATCCCTTGCTGATTTAACTCTGATGGAAAAGTGTTCCCCTGGCAATAATGCTTAAGTGTTACTTGAGGAAGTCATGTTTTTTTTTTTTTTTTACATGATGTTCAGATGACAGGAGTGTCACCGCTCCACTGAGTGCATGGAATTCTGACATTCTGAAATCCTGAAATTCTCCGCAGGGGACAACAGCGGGTGGGCAGACTTTTTCGACCAGACTGTTAAGAGGCTCGACCTGCAGAACAGTCCCAATCAGTGCTGTAAGTGAACACTGTTTTTCCCGCAGGACTGCGCTTTGCACTTCCTCCCCGAGAGCAATTTAGGCTGCCATGTCATTATAACTCATCATAAGCTCTGTCAGTTTTGCGTTGAAATACTGAGCCCGCACTGCCTGCAGTTACGCCAGTGATGACCGTGTTCGCAGCGCCAAGGTTACTTTTCTCTCTTTGTTTTTGCAGTTCTGCACGTGTACCCAGATCGCTGCGAGTGCATCAAAACCGAACTCCAGTGTGTGCAGATAAATCTGACCGCTGTGCCTCAGGTGTCAACAAATGTCACCTCCCTGTAAGCACGCTTCTGTGAGAATGGCTGCACTTCCTTCTCTGTATGGATAAAATCACATTCACATTTAACAGCTTTTGCACTGTGCCAAGAATTCATTTTCACTGAACAAAATGAGGTGTTTTTTTGTTCTTGGAACACTCCTTTGAGTTAAACGATTTAAATTCCATGACTCAGACATGTTTTTTTTTTCATATTCAGAAGATATTTGGGTCTGTGGTAAGACATTTTGTATTTCTGTGATCTGTTGTTCATTTGTTGTATATTTTAATATACCGGAGTATTTCATAAATGATGTCATTTCCTTCATGCTACAATTTGCTTACCTAAGGTGATAGTTATCAGTGTTTAACTGCTGAGTGTTGTGAGAACTTCTCACAAGAGTAAACTCTGAAACTCAACCAGGTGTGGTGCAAAAATAAATAAGCACACGCCATGGCTTTATGTTTTTGTTTTTGGTCGGCAACAGGTCCCTCAAGAGCAATGAAATCGGAAACCTATCTGAAGATGTCTTTCTCAAATACTCAGAGCTGCAGAGACTGTGAGTATGAAAGACAGACAGGGATCCGTTGAGGAGACTCCTCATGAATGTTACATGACATGACTTGCTTAGAAGATTCCCTTATGCGTATAGCTGTCTGCATACGTTATGTGTCATCCATTTATACGGCTGGCTATTTAATGAAGAATTTCCAGTTTAGAGCCTTACTCAAGGGCGCAAAGTCAGTGCCATACCCGGGAATCGAGCCAGCAACTTTTTCTGGGTGATGAGTGGGTGCTCTGTGGGCCAAGTACCCACACAATCTTCATAGTAATGACGGGGGTTGTGAAAAGGCAGCAGCTGCGTGATTGTTGTGCTGTGAAACTGAAGATTACACTCAGTTCCTCTCAGGATTTCCATTCTGGACATCCAAACAAAAAAAACATGGCACTGTTGTAAGTGAGACAAAAAGCCATATCAGAGATTCCATTTGCATTGATTTTTTATTTTTTTTGCACTTTTTTCATAATCTCTTGAATCATTGAATTGTATGATGATTGAAGAGGTGGTGTCAACTCTACAGACGCATACACAGACAGATGTCTCAGCCTGTTTTCCTTTTAACAAAAGGAACTCCCATTTTCCCCATTCTGAAAGCCGGTCTCTCAGTAATAGGTTTGCTCCGAGCCTGTTCCCCATGCAAGCAAGTGACATTGCACATTTAAATGCACCATGAGGAGCCGCAAGCAAGTGTAGAGATTCAGAAACTCCGAGATTAAAAGGATAAACAGTGTGAGTGGCAGTTTCCCAGTGAGAGCACCAGCATTTGCTTAGCTCCTGCCCGGAGCAAAGGTTTCAGCTGAACATCAGGGTGCACAGAGCTGTTACCTTTAATGTAAATGCCGCATTAGTTAATTACATTCTCTCAACACTGAGGGAGAGATGGCTCATCAGTTTCTCGGTTCCTTCTCTGAATAAAAAAAATGCTGATATGAACCTGCCTCTTTTCTTAAAACACCGCCACCTCGGAGGTCATTATGGACATTGGCTGAATTTAATCCAAAGTGACTGAACTCCCGCATGAAGGACATGCTGTATCTTTAATGTATAATGTCTACTGAGTTTTAGCTCACATTTTCATCGGGACACTGATTTATCAAGCGGCCAGATTAATGAGTTTCGCTCACCATACGGGAAATGAACAGTACATGCGCATATGGATTTGCGCCCGTCACTGGGAGGAGTAGTCCTCCATCAAGCCTGTATTGCAGATTTACAGCTGATAAATGCAAGTTTTATGACTTCGTCAGTGCAATTAGAGTGGAGAATAATTACCATCCCATTTGAAGTACACCGTACAAATCAATTAGACAGTGCATTTTCAATCAATTTGTCATCCTGGGTTAATCACTTGCTAATCTATTTAGAAGGAACTGCCAAAGCGTTATGGGAAAATTTTTACCAAGATATTTGAGATTGAATGCGAGTAGAGCTGCAGATTAGCAGAAATAAATAATAAATGATGCGTACAGTTTTTGTGTTCCCTGCAAGAACCATAGCTGCGTGAAGATGTTCTCCATCCAAGCATAAAATTAAATATAGCTTTTTGATGTAACCCCATTTACAGCATACTACAAATGTGTTTCTCTTTCATCTCTTAAATTTCATTTAAGCAGAGAAAGCAGGCAGAGAGCTCTGTGGAGGCAGATGCCCTGTGAGATGAAGGAAGATTACTACAGAAACAGTCAGCATACCGACTGTCTTAAAAAAGAGCCCTTTATATACTGATGTGCAGGAAAAGAGGCAATTGAATTAAAATTACTTGCAAAGCATTTACTTACCATCACAAACCATATACCAATAAATCACAAATTAAGCAACACATCATTTAATTAACATCCTACTTTATTAATAGTGCCAAGCTGAGCTTCAATAGGGTAATTATTTCTCATATCAGACATATTTACGATATTTGCCTTGCATCATTACATTATGACATCTTAACGTCTTAATTTCAATGAAACAATTTTCTGTGTAATGAAAATCCAATCTTATTAAACCATTTCCTGGAAATTGCCTTGTATGTGTTAGATCCCACAACATCAGGATTAATCAGCTGTTCACTTAATTTTGAATATACATCCTCAGCAGGGAAAGGCCTGAATTTTGGATGGGCATAGAGGTAAGGAGCAGAGCTCATATCCGGAAGGCTGCTGGTACGATTCTCTGCTGGGGCACTTCTGCTGTATCCTTGGGCAAGGTACTTAACCTAGAATCTCCTCAGTAAATATCCAGCTGTATAAATGGATAAAACTGTAACCTATATCAATCACTCTGAATAAAGGCATCTGCTAAATGACAATAATGTAATGAATTCTCCTTATTCATGAGTCAGGTTCCAAAGCAGTACTGTATGTGTAATTGTGTTGGAATGTTCAAAAATCAGTCAGGTCTGATGACTAGTAACAGGGCTTTAAACTCTGTGGCTTTTTTTTTCTTCAAATTTTTGGCTTTTAAGTTGGCTTAAAAAGGTTTTGCAGAATCAAGTTTACCTTTTGCTCTTCTGGCAGGACCTTCAGTACAAGTTGCCAATATAGGGTTTCTGTCATGTTTCATTCTCGGTTTGATTCATTTGTAATGTCAGTGTGTATTTCAGGGTTGGCTGTGTCTCTTTCAAATTTGATTGCATTTCTTTATCTCAGACACAGAAGTGGACTCTCGTGTGTGGTACAAAGCATTGTGAGAATATTGTAGTCGGTACTGTTAAAAATACTGTTTTCCTAAGTTCATCATCAAGGTGAGTGATCTAGGCATAGCCCTGTGGGTAGGAGTGGGAGATGCAAACACTCAGCCTGACAGATAAAAACAAAGATCAACAAGCAGGCTAGACAGTGAAATGTGAACTTTGCCAGAGAGGACAGAGGCTTCCCTACTCTGTGCCATGATGGTAGCAGGAGAGCCGTGCCAACAGTCGCTGCCAGGTATGGACCAGGTGGGCAGTGGCAGCGGCCATGGGGACAGTGTGACACAGTGGCGGCTCTGCGGTTGGCTCTGAAGTGCTTGCTGAAAGAGGGTTGGCACTGGCGACAGGCATAATGTCAGTCCTGTTCAGATCTCCAGTGAACGCACCCCCATTCATTCAATTTATTACGCTACTCCAAGCGGTCAACAAACACTTCCCCACTTGCCAGTCCCGATTTTCAGTACCACCTGTGGCCTTTGCCTTTGTTTTGTGCCTCTGAGTGAAAACCCGTGTATTTTTCCCACTTTAAAGAGGTATTCTTTTTCATCTTAACACTTAACACAACTTGTGTTTGAGTGACTTTACAAACGTTTGCTTTGGCTGGGGTCTGTGTTTATTATTATGTGTAGCTGTACGGTACGTCCACTGAACAAATGCTCCACTGAAATTTAAACTAAGCAACAGAGACACACAGAATTGAAAATATGTGTCTGCAAGGCAGAGCTGGTATGTGTGGATGTGGGTGCAACACTCGCCGTGCCCTGACTGATCGAATAACAAACATCGCGTTTCGCCAACAGGTTTCTCCAGAATAACTGCATTCGGACCGTGTCCAGCAGTGCATTCAGAGGATTGCACAAGCTGCAGAAGCTGTGAGTACATTTCCGTCATGGCCCTCATCTTAAAGAGCAAAACAAGACAGTCTAACCTTCTACGGCCTTTTCAAGGAACAGACCTCCATCCGATTGACCTGTTTCCTTTGTGCTGTTACTGTTGGAGTCATGGGGTGCTCACTTCAGTAGATCCCATGTCACAGATTTTTGTCTGTGCGTACTGTGCATACTGTGGCATTTAAAAGATCTAAGAAATGTGAGGCCTCTACCCAAGATTAAAGTTTGATCGATTCTTCTGTTTATTTCTTTCTGGTTATTACTTACTTAACCCAGGAGAAGAGTTTAATGAGGTTATCAAAACATCAGCTGTTTTCCCAGGCTGAGAAATAAACTTTAACTGTTTTAGTTTTTTTTTTTTTTTTGTCTTCAGATATCAGCAGAGATACAAGGAGGGGATGTTGAAATCTTTTTCCCGAAATGACTAGATTGCTATCAGAACATTCATTGAAACTGTGGAAGGAGAAAACCTGTTTAAAGCCTGTGACAGAATTTCTTTATCTTGCAGTCTTTTACCTGGATGTCTGTATATTGGAGCATTATCAAGTGAAATCTTTCTTTCTGTTCATTCCCTGCTTTCCTTGGCCTGTTTACCGCGCCTGTGTATTTTGAAGTCATGAAGGCGCTGAGAAGGCATCTGGGATGAGCAGAGCTCCTTTGGAGGGAGGGATCTTGGTTTATTTATCATCTTTGATGAATTGTAGTGTTAACGGTCGTCTGTTGCCCGCTGCAGGTCTCTCAGTCAGAACTGCATCACTTCGTTAAGCCCCGCCGTGTTCAGAGATCTACACAGATTAGACTGGCTGTGAGTACAAACAACCCTCTCCTCTGCAGGTAGCTGGCACACAGAAAATGTGATTTATTCAACCTCTGAATTTGGCTGCAGGGATTTGACCATCTAGCATGCCACAAAAAAGGAACCAAAGGCTAATCACCAACTTATGTTGATTGTTTTGAGGATAAATTCATCCTAACGGCATTAGCTGAGGTTGTTTGATGTTTGGGATTACGGACAGCTCATAGTCTCCCTCTTGGGCATAGAGGTTTTAACTTATTGAGCTCTAGTTTTCCATTATATTTGTGTTACTTTAATTCATTCCTGATGAACTACAGCTGGTGTTAAATGCATTTTTCTTGAAATTCAGAGCAACATGCATTTTATTTGAAATTCAGAACAATATCGTTCGTAATGACTGTGGTTTATGAGAACGTGCTGAAAACTGTTAAAATCTAATTATGCTGGAAAGCAGATTAAAGTGAAGTTACAATGGCAAACAACATCCCACAATAATTACAATTTATTTTAAAAAAAGAATATCTGGACATAAGTCACTGATAAAACTAAATTGCTGTGAAGGTTTCAGTGCCACGGTTAAATCTATATTTATAGCAGCGAAGAATTACATAAATTGAAAATAAAACAGTGATGTGTTCAAACCACCAAATTTAAACCATCATCTTGGCAACTGACATTTAGAATACTTCAATTTGAAAGATAACCTTATCACAAAATTCTGTGTACTTTCAACCCCAACTGTGGGCTGTAGATCGGTGCTAATTAAACGTGATCTAATCCAATATCACCATGACTAATAGGAGCCGAAGGCAGGGCAGGGGACAGGATAAGAGTGTCTTAGGTGGAAAGCCTTTATCTCCAGTTTCAGTAAAGAGTAAGAGCGTGAATCCTGCATTTTCTGAAGCCTTCTGTCTCGGCTCCTCCCAGGACGTGACTGATGAGAATTTGCTTTTCTTTGTGTGCCACCCCGCATTGGTGGCTTCATGGTTTCTTCTCTGTCGTTTGTGCAAATTCAGAATTCTGGACGATAACCCGCTGAGAAGGATCTCCCAGGAAACGTTCGCTGGGCTCGAGTCCTTATTTTTCCTGTAAGTATCAACTAAGGTGTGGTGCAGTGATTGAAAATAAATCCTTTGTAGAAGACTTTGATTGTCATTCACGCTGTAGGCATTAGTTCAGCACCTGTGCAATATCATCACACACATAGAAACGGGACTTGAGTATTTCTTTTCCTTTTTCCTTTTCTCTGTTGAAAAGAAGTAAAAAAAAGAAACAAACAACGCTAAATGAAAAACGCTCCTCACATTTATTCTCTCCGGGAGACTACATTGTACTTCTTGTTTCGTTTTTCCATTTCCTTGCTTCACACACCCGGTCCTGGCTCATTCCTTGGTGTCCCGGCGATTTGTGCGAGCCTTTGTTTCATTTTCTGGGACGGGATCAGCTTTCCCCCTGTTCAATATATTTACACCCTGTGCTCCTCTTTCATTCTTTTGTGTGCCGGTCGTGTCTCACCTCTGCGCCCACCTGTATTCTAGCATACATCTGCACATCTGCCTCGTGTAGAGGAGTACAATAACTCATACAGACGCTCGCTGTGGAGTCTATTATCGGGAGCTTTGGGATGCAGAATGCATTAGGTGGGAGGCAGAGTCTGTGTTTCCCGAGCGGCAGCGAGCACCAGCATGAGAATGAGCGTCGGGACGTTTTATCGAACAAGCGGATCGTGGAGTTAAAAGGATAGGAAGCACGTGGAGACTCCCAGGAAGCGTCCCTGTGGTCGTCACCTGCACAAAGGAAAGAGGCATTGGGGGTGTGAAGGAGGGTCTCAGGAAACATTAATAGTAATATACTTTGTGTGGTACAGGAAAGGCCTCATCTTATGGCCTAATCCAATCGAAGTGATACAATTATCAAACTAATCAAACTCCGACCGTAGGGATACAATTCATTGCAAATGGGTGATTTACACTGCTGAGAAAATTTTTTTTGTCAGTTTTAGGAGTCACAATCCATGGACGTTGTTTGCAGAAGAAGATTGCTGTAGAATTGTGTGTTACTGCATGAACAAGGAAAGACATCGAGTGAAATAGCTCCCATTAGTTGATTTACAAGATGTTGTATCCAAAGCATAACCAGCAAGTATAGAGAAACATCATCTGTAATTTATGAACCCAGAACTGGAGGACTCATAAGTCTGTCTAAGAAGGATGAGAAAAACCTGAGGATTGCTCCTGTGGGAACTAGAAAGCAGACAGGTGTTGGATTGAGGACAGAACTGACAGAGAACTCATATGCCTTTGTCCTCCATTCAGAATGTGATGTGTTGCAGTAAGAAAGCATCTCAAGGAAGGTGAATAAGAAGGGAAAAAACGTTATGCAAATATACAAAAAAGTTTAGTTGCTTTATGCATCAGAGAATATAGCTACGAGATGTCCAAGACTATAGCACAGCATTGTATACATAGGACCACGTAACCCAGATTTGTGATGCCAGGTTATCAAATTAGTCGAAAACACAGAAACATTCAACATTACCAGTACTTAGCTTGTTTTATGGAAACAATTTAACTTATTCTCTGTTATAATGTCAGAGAATCTGAAAGGGTCTGTGAAATGTTGGTCTTTTTGCAGAACAAAGGAAAAATGCAGCAATGTACAAGTTAGATGTCCTTATTAGGCTATATTATATGCATTTCGTTCTCTTTTTTGTAAGTCTCTCCACACAAGAGCATCTGCCAAATAATGAAATATATGTAGTGTAAATTATAAGGTACAGTCATGCTGTTCGCACTCGAGTAAAAATGATTTCAACTACTTTTAGTTCTATTTCAAGGGAACCTTTGCCAAATAATTACATACTGCTTGTGCATAAACTCAGGCTAAGCAAGAGGCTTTGCTTAAATCACTTCAAATCATTCCTGTTATGCTGGGAATGATAATAGACCAGAAGCATAATGACACACTCATTAGCGCACAGTTTAAACACTAGCACTGTTGAACTCCACGCCGAAGTAGAAATGGCCATGAGTCTGTCGTCGCAGTCCTTGCAGGTTAGAGCCCTCATGTTGTCCATCATATTTCAATGTGAGGATGTTCTTATGGGTTCTTATGGGCTGATACTGTAGATTCAATAAAAATCATCAACCCATGTTAAGAATATGTGCTACGTAAGATGGCTTATTGATGTTAATTGAATCCAAGATTCAATCAATTGTAATACAGAGCTGGAATTATTATTATTATTATTACTGTTCTTGTTGTTAAATGGCACTTTTCCTTAAGCGTGCCTGGTGGTTTTGATTGACTCCAGGGGTGTATGTCCCTACAGGTCTATGGTGAACACCTCTTTGGAGCAGCTTCCCCAGACTGGACTGTGCTCTCACATGCCCTTGCTGAGCTGGCTGTAAGTCGCATGCCATCACAAGTCACTCCCAGCATGCCGTGTGAAGCGTGCTCTCTCTCAGGGTCCAGTTTGTTTACTGGATCTGCTTGATTCCTGTGTAATGGCTCCTACAGGTGGCTCCACAGGTGTTGGTGTCCAGATGTTTTTTGGGTGGTGTCTTATAAGTCACCCCCAATGTTTTCTTTGATTTTTTTATATATATTTACTCAGACTCAAAGGCACACATTCAATCTCACTGCAGTACTAACTGCCATTCTCATTCATTCACTCTAACCCTGCCTTGTTCTCATTGGTTTTTGTGAATCACCCACGTTTACTTTGAAGGTATAAATTATAGTATTTATGTGAGCTCTATCTGGCATCCATTTAATTTGGAGAACATTCACCTTTCATTGCCAAATACTGTATATATTGCTAGAATGATTGGATATGAGATCATGTTACCCAGCTCACTAGCCACAGGAGAAATTACCATGGTTAAACATGGTTTGCACATGAAAATTAAGTCAGCAGTAATATGCTTTATCTTTACTCCAAATCAATTTACTGTTTCTGACTTTATCTCATAACAATGTGGTTTTTGTGAGATTCAGTCTAACCAGAAACAGCTGACATGAGAGAAACAAAATTCACAAACTAAAACATAATTAGAGAGGGGGAAAGATTTTAGCCTGTACTTTTTTTACACTGAAGCGTATGTGCATTGTTTCAGGGTCTTTTGATTTTTCCCCATCACATCCCTTGAAGTTCCATTTACTTTGTGAGAAATGCGATAAAATACAATCTTTTTTAACCTGGCAGAGATGTAATATATTGACTTTGTGCTATCAGTCGTGACATCATTCCATTTCTTGCCTCCTCTTACTCAATTTCGAACAGCTACTCCATTTGGCTCTGCAGCAGCTTCCAGCTTTTATTCTTTTAAGGGGCTGTTCCCAGTTCAGTCTCTTGTTTATCCACTATCAGCTCTCATTCCTGTCCTCCTCTATACAGCAGTCTCTGTTTATACTGAACTGCAGGGCACAGAAGCTCCTCAGTACTTCACACCATTTGTTTAACTATTGAGTTGGCTTTGTCCTGTTTTTCTAAAATGTATCTTCACACAAAACTCATATAACCTCTAACAGCCTTTTGATAGATAGATAGATAGATAGATAGATAGGTAGACAGACAGATAGATAGGTAGATTGATAGATAGGTAGATTTTTTATTTGAAATACACCGTCTTACATCACTGACACGTTTGATCAAATTGCACTTCATTCAACGTACTCGTCTGTCCCCTTGGCATTCCTCTTCTGTTTCCTTTCATTTTTTCTCTCATCCGTTCTCCCCTCACCACTGATCGCCCTGAACACCCCATCCGCCACAGCGTGTATTTCACCCCTGACAGGGCTGCCAAACCGAGCTTTCCCTGGTATAACTCATTCATGATATGACTGTCGCACTGTGTTTCCATGCACACACGCGATTTCGGGGGCGAGACTGTGGAGATCTTCTCCAGGTGAAGCAGAAATTTGTGAGGAGACAGGACAGAAATGGCATCGGTGTGGGTGATTGCAAAAAAAGGGGAAGTCGAGCGGAGTATAAGACATGATTGACTGTAAGGGGCGGTATTCTTTCTAGACCCAGAAAAAAAATCACCCGTTGGTATGGAAGGCATGCAATCCATAATCAGCAGATTCTCATTTTACCTCAGTTAATCAATTTGCTTTCCCTGTGCTATTTTCCTTCTGCCTTTCCATATTTTACTTGCCCTATCAGTATGTTAATAAGGGAAGACTTGAATTTATTTGTTCTACGATTTTTACGTCAAACATATTTCATTGCATGTGCTGTAAACTGTCTCTGAAAACTCGAGGCTTCAGTCTCTGAATCTGTTATAATGGAAGAAAATCAGAGAAGTTATGAAAGATATACAGTAAGTGTAAGCAGGGGAAAAAGTTACCTCTAACACACTGTCATCTGCCATAATGAAGTGTAATAATTGATCCAGTTATGTGATTAAGTGCTTTGATGGAACTGAAATGAGAAGCATCGTCAGCACTACAAGGCCTCGGGGGGTTGCGTGGTCTAGCTTTAGCTAGTTTCATAACACCCATGAGAGCAACAGTGCTGCTCTGAACTGCTCTGAAGCTGTCAGGGAATAAGGCTAAGGCAGAACAGAACAGTAGTAATTGATCTAGTAGACCGTAGTCTCCACCGAGATGAAACTATATCCAAGTAGCAGAGATATATATAAGGCCTGATAAAAAAAGACAAACATTTTTTTTCAAATCCAGTACATTTTTTCCCAGCCAAAACCCCCTATTCTACAGTAAAAGGCTATTTCAAGGTCTGTGCAAACGAGATGTCCCAGGCCACACAGTAAGCTCTGTGATAATGGTAGTGTGAAGCCCATGATCCAGCTGCTCACATCCATTATGCATCGGTTCGATGGATGGATGGACAGTTAGACAGATAGACGGCTGTACGGTTTAATACCTTTGGATGGTGCTGGACACTCACTTTCTCCAGTCACGGGAGGACACATCTTTGACGTTGGGACGTCCGGGACAGGATTCATAACTGCTCGTAATATAGTATTCCTGGGCGGCGCCGTTGCACTTACCCTTCTATTCCACACTTAATTTGCCTGTCGGTGTCCACGTTCAGTCCATTAGAGGCTCAGTCCATCACGCAGCATAAAACTCTCTCTTCCCCTCCCACTCCCCCACCAGCACCACCCCCGCACCACCCCCCCCACAGACCCCCCCCCCCCCCGGGCCAACAGAGGTTCCGCTGAGCAGAAGGGAATAAATCAGCAGTTAATGGCAGTCATCACATTAATTCAGCATGATTTATCAAACCTCCTCTATTACTGCAGATATAATAAAGATCCCACTGTATGTTTTTACAGACATTCTTTAAATCATTCCCACACAGCGATTTATCACGTTCAGTTCCTCACAGCAGAGGTATAATCTGCCCACAGCGTGGTGACACAAGCAGTTGTTTTTCATTTAGGTTGTGAAAAGCATGTGGAAAAATCGATTTCATCTCAGACGCCTTTCCCTTACGAGCTTAGGATGAAGGCCAATAGCTGGGTTCCAGTAAGCGGGAAGTGTAATCTGGTGTTTGACATCAGTCAGTCAGTTCTCTCCTAGTTGTTGGAAGGGCTACCTCTGTGCTTTTTACCAGATTCAGACTGAACATTACTCTCACCATGTTACTTTTTAAAGGGATCTTGGCTGGCTTGATGTGGCTTCAAGTTGACAGAGCCTCAAAATGGAAAATAAGGTTATGCTAAAGTGGTATTAGATCTAGAAAATCTGTGTCAGTTGTCTTTCCATTTAAAGCTTAAATCAGTGCTGATTTCTTCTTTAGCTCGTGATATTTCAGTTCTTTACTTTTTCCTGGCTTCTTTCATGCTACACATTATATTGTTAGGTAAATCTTTGCAGTAGTTACAAAGCAGGGAAATGAATCCAAATACAGCACCGATGCTGAGAGGCTGAGAGAGAGGGAAATTTCTGTAACGTGCAGGTTGTTTTACTCACACCTATTTTGTATTTCTTGTGTGCTGTGTAGCATGGTGTGGCTTGTCACTGTACAAGGAGTGTGTCCAGTTTGCCCTGCTGGAAGCCAGAACCCCACGTCCTTGGTGTGGATGCTACCTGATGCTACACAGTGTAATTTGTGACGCAGCTCATAAATGACTGTGATGTCACTGATCTAAACTATGATGTGACTCATCTCATTCTTTCCCCACTTTGCTTTCAGGGATTTTGAAGGGAACCACATCCAGACTCTGAACTTTTCCACGCTGATGGCCTGCAATGAGCTAACGGTGCTGTGAGTATTGCCGCTGCACCCAGGTAAAGGTACACTCAGGTATTTTTCACACAGTGGAGCTGCTGCACCCGCAGTCAGAATCCGTAATGCATCTGATTCCACAGTGCCATGTTACTAAAGGGAATGGACTGCAGTGGAGACAAAAGACAAAAGTAAAAGTCAAAGTTGTTGTCAGCGAGCATGTGGTCAGACCTTTCTCTGCATCAGACTGTCTTGCAAACCCTCATGAGACCTGTGGAGATTGGCCTAGCCCTAGAATGGATTCTAGTGTTTAATGGGTTGGGCCGTATGCGCTTAGACTGTGAACCAGGCTAAGGCGGATTAAACCGGTGTTTGAAGGTTACTATATATTTACAGAGAGAGGGATTTCACATCCACCTGGCAGTAAGCTCTAACTCAGGAGTGATATCAGCCAGACTCTTTCATTTCCCAAGAGTAAACGAGACCCCATTCCTCTGTTCACAAACAAGTCCAGAAACCTTGTGTGTAGTGCCCTGTTAGAGTGATATAGAAGACTTCTGTCAGGAAGCACTGAAACCACTCATTCCATGAAATCTTCGTATTGCTCCGTGAACTGTGAACTTCAGTCTTTCACAAACATTGACACATACATGAATTTGCCGGCAGAGACCTTTTACCCCCAAGGGCAGATGAACTCTAACATGATAGGAGAGATTTCATTTTTAACTGAGCACAGGGCAAATTTTCACCAACATATTAGACCTGAAAAATACAATATTAGAAAAAAGAGGTCATGCGGGAATAGGGGTGCAAGCATTCCTCACTGTCCGCAGTGTGTTTACACCAGACATGAACTGAAAATGCCAGCCTACTATTTACATAATAACCATTATAGGATGTGATGTGATGCATGTTGTACTGGGCATAGCTGTCATGGGAAATAGTGGTAGGACATTTTCTAGATGTAAAGACCAGCAATGTCAATTGCTCATTGCCATTGAATAGATAGGTGCATGCTGTATTTTTGGAGTATAATTACTGTAATAGTTTATCAAAATTTTTGGATTAACCCAATCTCCCAATCAAGCTTCTAGGTTTATCTTCTTAACATTTTGGAGAGCTGCATAGCTGCGCATTGCATATCTGCACTACTCTTGTAGCATGTGCTGGGACATATAGACCTGAAAAATATAACAAAAATATCAAAAACTAGCACACACTCTACCTTCCAAGTTTGACACCCCACCTCTAGAAAAAAATGATGGCAAGAAAACATATAGAACATGCGTGGAGTGTTGCTCAGTATTATAATCTCTCTTGCCTGTAATGGTTTGCCACGCATCTCTGTGTTAGCCTCACAGTTGAAGAATAGTGGTGATTATTTAGTGCTCATTATATTGGTAGACTGATTAGTTTGGTAGAATTAGTATGCACAGTGTATAATGTGACTGTGTAGTTTTTAGGCCGCTCACGGAGTTGTGACCTGTGGCCTACTTTCCAAGAGATGCTGCTATGTTGAACTAATCATGCACACAAGGCACACTGAAAGTGTGTACGTGGCACAAGGCCGTCCCAACGGTGAGGCCTATGATTTCGAGCACTCATATAGCTGTAGAAATCACTCATGTAGCTGTAGTTCAGTATTAGGTTAGTCATGACATGTTTAACCATTTGGGATGATCAGCACAACCAAGGTACCTCAGTTCCTAGAAGCTTCTTTTATAATAAAGGTTTTGTTCTTAGGTGATATAGGGGTTCTCTACCCGGCTGAACTTTCTCCCACTCTGCCTCCCTTGTCAGTGTCTGTGACAAAGAGGAGTTGGGTCAGAGTGTACTCCTTATCAATCTAGAGATACCTTCAGAAGCAATGTTTTTCCAATTAGGCGCCAGACTCTAGGCGATGCAAGGACAGTTATAATTAACCACTCTGGACAGCTCAGGGATGGTATAAGATGTTCTTTGTTCTTTGTTTAGTACAGAAGCAACGCAACAACAACGTGGCACGGACCAGAGTCGTGTACATATATCTAGGTGTGGGTGCGAGAATTACCTAGCCGCACTAGAGACAGACTGAGCGTGAGGACGAGTGTGCAAGGCTTAAGACTCTAAGTGAGACTTAGTGCGTGTAGTACCTGAAGCCGACCTTCATGTATGAAGTCTTGCTGTATTGAAGACCATCAATAAAACCTGTTTCTACCTCATCTTCGACCACGCTCCAGACTGAAGTTCTTTGTGTAACAGTTTATTAGTTAGCCTGCGAGAACATCAATTCACCAAGAGCCAACAACTTGGTGCCGTGACCCGGATCCACGAGGAAAAGGAGAGATCCTGCCAGAAAGTGAAGAGAAGACACTTGCGCGCTTTCAACATCTGTTGATCTTCTCTAACAATTGGTGAGCCCCTTTCCTTACCTTGCTGGGTTCCAGAAAGAACCGAGACATTTACAGAGTACATGTAACACTATAAGTAAAGGCTAACAGTTAGACAAAGAACTGTGAAGATACGTGCCTACAATGAGAGAGCTGTAATCATTGTATGTTTGATGTGTACACGAGGGTGAAAGAAAATTTGCAAACTGCAAAGTGTGTGGTGCACCTTGACTGCAGAGAAAAAGAGTCTGTAGTGACCGGTTAAATGCATAGCTCCTTTGGGAGAGCGCTATAGCGGATATCCTACGAGTAAGGGTACACTGGTGGAAAATTGGCATTTGTATGTGTACGTTTGAATTCGTGGATGCACGTGCCTTGTCACGGAAGATCGCGATATTCCTACAGTTTGAAATAGATCTGTAGAAGCCCGTCAGGGAACGGAAGAGCTGTCTAGACGTTGATGTGTTTTATTTGTTTTATGTGTTTTTGTACTGTCGACAGTGAGCGAGTGAGTGTGTGTGTATATATCTTGTGGTTTACGGTGTTTGGATAAAGAGCTCTATTCAAACAACCGACGGAGTGAAACTCTCCGGGAGGAGGAGAGTAGTGTGTAAAAGACATCTGAGTTTTCCTAGTGAGAGAACTAGCACTGGTGTGACAACAGCCTGAGATTAATGATAATGGCGGGTGCTCAGGGAAACTCTGAACCTGGTGCTGACAAAACGGAGCAGATTCCTACTACTGAGAAGGGTGGGAGAGCTGCGCCCGATGTTGATTTTGAGACAATGGTGGCAATGAGTACGGCGTATTTGCGGTCCACTTTTAAATTGGAACAAGTTGAAAAAGAGATTGAGCAAAAGTATGGGATTGAGCTTGAATCTGGTGGTGTGTGGCCAATTGATGATGTTAAGAAAGCTTGGGGAAAGTCGCAACGTGTGCCTGAAAAAGAAAGAGTGCCATTAACTTTGGTGGTGTTGGGTCAATTGCGGAAAAGATACGAAAAGCAAGTAATTTCGGAGTCTGAGAGGCAATTGAGTCACGAGAAAGAAAATGTCAGGGCGTTGGCTGAGGAGATAAGAGAAAAGAATGTGAAATGCAAGAGGCTAGAAGAGGAGCTGTCGGAGCTCAGAGGCAGACTGAGAGAAAATGGGAAGGAGCAGGAGCCCTACTGCAGGGGCGGAGCTACAGTTGAAAGGGGAGCTCACGCCTGCCCCACTGCTCCTCCCTACAGTGTCTACCCGTATGCGGAAATGGAGGAAGCAGTTCAGTTTGAAAGACGATATGCATTCAGAGCAATGGCAATGGGCGCCTCTAGTGATGATGACGAGGAAAGCACGGTTGTTGCAGATGATTCTGAGCCCAACAGTGAAAGGCGCTTAAGGCCCCTAGTGGTGAAAAGGCACGGGGATCAGATGATCTACGCTCACAAAGCATGCAAGCCAGAAGAAATTGATAAGTGGTCCAAAGGCCTGCAGCATCCACGCAAGGCAGGGATGGAGACTTGGACAACAATTGAGCGTTTGCGTCACATCTATCGCCTGCATCCCAGTGATGGCCTTCAGTTACTGTGTACAGTGCTTAACACTGCTGAAATCGCTAGAGTGACTCATGAAGTTGAAACAGCATTGGGAGATGATAGACAGAATTTGGGTAATGCCTGGGAAGCAATTCGTCTGTGGATCCAACGAGCTACAAGAGCAACAACAGATTGGGGAAAAATTGCTGCCTGCATCCAGAAAGCCGGAGAAGCAATTGATGACTACTCAGACCGGTTTTCCAAGCTGTTCCTGAGACATTCTGGAATAGAAGGCCTCAATGAACGGAACATCGGAGGGAATGCGAATGGCCCACTGAAGGCAACATTCATGCAAGGCCTGTTACCTGAAGTGCGGAAGGCGGTCAAGTTGAGCACGCCTGGATGGGAAGATAACCGCACAACATTTGAAGACCTGGTGACAGCAGCAAGAAGAGTGGAAACAGATCTTGAATGCAAGATCCGCAATGTGGCTGCACAGAAGCAGAAGAATCAGAAGGGCAAGACAGGAGCCTGCAGGAAGTGTGGGAAGTACGGACATTGGGCTAGAGAATGCCGCACGGGAAACCGAAAAGGCAACGGTCCACAACGTAAGGATGCTGAAGACAACTTGGTTCGGGAATTCAAGAACCTGAGTGAAGAGAAGCAGAGGGAACTCTTGGAGTTGTTTCTGGGACACGAGTAGTCCCCTCCATGCAACCCCTCGCAGCGGCAATTGAACAACGGAACGACGGACCTTACGTATGTGCGCCAATGAATTGACGAATTGGAATTGATTTCTTATTGCACTGAATTGACTGAAGCAGTTCGAACAGCTGCCCAGCAGGTGGTGGAGGCGTGGAAACAGCCACCTGACGGGGGACATTCTTTAGTACCTGGTCAATGGGTCATGGTTCACAAGCCCCAAAGGTTACCATTGGAAGCGAAATGGGAGGGACCCTATCAGGTGTTATTGGTGACAGACGCTGCAGTCAAGGTGCAGGGGAAGCAGAAATGGATTCATGCAAGTCATTGTAAATTAGCTGAGCCCCCAAAAGAATAGGGAGAGTACAACAGCAGCGCTATGGGAAGAGTCGGAGGGTAGAACTGGAGGCAGTATGTTCCAGGGGTTACCTAAAGACGAAGAAAACATGAAATGACATGTTTCATGCTGTTTCATGTTAATACTTCTCATTGTGTTACGACCCTGCTGGAGGGCCAGACGGGGGAAAGTAGTGGAATTACTGGAATTGACAGTTAGTTAGGACGCTTAAAATGTCATTACGGCTATGATGTGTTGGTCGTTTTCCTGTGTGTTTGTGTGTTTGTGTATCTTTCAGGGTTCTGAGTCCTGGGCAGTCAGAGGTTACAGGAGCTGGCCTGGATCAACCTGTGGATCGAGTGACCCTCCTCCTGAGCTGCGACATCGCCTCGTTTGTCATCGAGAGTGCCTGAGGGACGACGACAGAATCTTTGGGAACATCGTTCAAGATCATCTATGAACTGATATATTGACATTCTGTGTGATAACATCTATGATGAATATGTGGTTTGTTGTGGTGTTTGTGTTGTTTTTGAAAGTTCAAGCACATTATGACAGTCATCATGATACGCACAGGGATAACACATTTCTAGCCATGGCACACAGCTATGCTAGGGCAAAGGGACAAGATTCATGTTGGGTGTGTGGGTTATTGCCAACATCTTCTAACACATATCCATACGTATCAGTTCCATTCACATTAGCCGACTATGCTACAGCATATAATGACACACAAAGCCCCTTCTTTGAGGGAAACGTGACCTTCTATACACGACCAATTCCATCAAGCCCCCCAGAGCGAGTGAAATTGAGTTATGCGCCTGAGGGTATGTTATGTTGGGAAAACAATGGTACGGGTATGTTTTTGGGACGAAGTTCATGTAACTATAGTCTTTCTACTTTAAGACCATGGGAAGCGATGCATTGGCATGGACATTTTGCTGTAATATCCTTGTTCGTTTTAATGCCAAATTTAGGAGCTGAAGACAAAGCCGCTCCAAATGGGACAATGTATGTTTGTGGGAAGCATGCTTATTCATATTTGCCTGCTGAATGGTCAGGATCGTGCTATACGGCATATGTAGTACCAGCTATGCGTATGGTTAACATCAAGCATAGAGGTAAGAGGGACGTGTTCCACAGCACAGAAACTGTTGCTACCCCAACTCAACGTTTCTTTGCTTCATTAGTTCCAACTTATGGTATTACTGTCGCATTAGATGAGATTAGGCAGATGGCTTTTGCCTTAGACAAAATTGCTAATGATACAGCAGGAGCATTGACACTGATAAATCAGGAGCTACATTCAGTGCGTCAAATGACGTTGCAAAACCGCATAGCCTTAGACATTATTCTGGCAGATAAAGGCGGAACATGTGCAGTTTTGAAACAAGAATGTTGCACGTATGTACCAGATGCGTTTGTTAATGTCACCACATATGTACAAGACATTTACGAGCAAGTGGCCCACTTAAAAGCATCTCAGAAGTGGAGCTGGGAGACATGGTTAGGATCTTGGGCGGGAGAATTGGTACCCCAGATCATTCAGATTGTGACACCTTTTATTGTTTTGATTTTGGGCATATGTTTGTTTTTTAAGGGTGTAACCTGCTTGGTCAGCAGAGCTATGACACCTGCACGTGTGGCCCAGATGACAACGACGTTGAACTTGACTGAGACTTCGTTTTTCTATTAGCTTTCCTTTCCTTTTATTAATGCTAGAAACGCAAGATGCCTATGCTCTTGAGAGTATAAGATTCGCTTCGCTTATATATATAATCACTTTATCTATCACATATAATCACTTTCCTTTTTTGTGATCATTGATGAGTTTGGGAATGATCAGACGGGGGACTGAAGAATAGTGGTGATTATTTAGTGCTCATTATATTGGTAGACTGATTAGTTTGGTAGAATTAGTATGCACAGTGTATAATGTGACTGTGTAGTTTTTAGGCCGCTCACGGAGTTGTGACCTGTGGCCTACTTTCCAAGAGATGCTGCTATGTTGAACTAATCATGCACACAAGGCACACTGAAAGTGTGTACGTGGCACAAGGCCGTCCCAACGGTGAGGCCTATGATTTCGAGCACTCATATAGCTGTAGAAATCACTCATGTAGCTGTAGTTCAGTATTAGGTTAGTCATGACATGTTTAACCATTTGGGATGATCAGCACAACCAAGGTACCTCAGTTCCTAGAAGCTTCTTTTATAATAAAGGTTTTGTTCTTAGGTGATATAGGGGTTCTCTACCCGGCTGAACTTTCTCCCACTCTGCCTCCCTTGTCAGTGTCTGTGACAAAGAGGAGTTGGGTCAGAGTGTACTCCTTATCAATCTAGAGATACCTTCAGAAGCAATGTTTTTCCAATTAGGCGCCAGACTCTAGGCGATGCAAGGACAGTTATAATTAACCACTCTGGACAGCTCAGGGATGGTATAAGATGTTCTTTGTTCTTTGTTTAGTACAGAAGCAACGCAACAACAACGTGGCACGGACCAGAGTCGTGTACATATATCTAGGTGTGGGTGCGAGAATTACCTAGCCGCACTAGAGACAGACTGAGCGTGAGGACGAGTGTGCAAGGCTTAAGACTCTAAGTGAGACTTAGTGCGTGTAGTACCTGAAGCCGACCTTCATGTATGAAGTCTTGCTGTATTGAAGACCATCAATAAAACCTGTTTCTACCTCATCTTCGACCACGCTCCAGACTGAAGTTCTTTGTGTAACAGTTTATTAGTTAGCCTGCGAGAACATCAATTCACCAAGAGCCAACACAGTCCATACTGTTTGTAGTCTCTATCTCTCTAGCAGAAAGAGAAGTTGCTGTACAGTCCATGTTGACTTTAATTATATTCTATTCTTACTGAGTCTGTTCATCTTGTAATAATATTTCTCCTGGGTGTTGCGGAATCTACTTCCTGAACACTTTGTTTGAAGCACACTGATTCAGTGCTGTGATGTACAAGTGGTAAAACATCAACTGTGCTGTTATTTTTATTTTCTTAACACAATCTCTCTTCACCATTGTTTTCAGATCACTGCGTGCCAATCACATTGATTTTCTTCCAGGAAACACCTTCCAGTCCCTTAGGATATTGGGAGAACTGTAAGTAATGCCTGCTTTACATTTCCTTTGGGGAGATAATAGATCTCTAAGGAAACAATGTTGGTGTCAATCCCTGTATGGTTTTAGAGTAATTCAAGATTTAATATTTAGAGATCTATATCATAGATCGTCTATATCAAGATTTAAAAGCGGCAGCTTGTTTGACACACAGAAACATCTTAATTCCATCTGCAGATGGCAAATACAATGTAATTCCCATGTTCTCATAAAATAGCAGCCGCTTTCTGTTCAGTGCGGTGATATAATAAGGCCAAATGTCACTGAAACTAGAGGGAAACTAGCTGCTTCATGGTGCTACAGGTACTATTTTTATGCCTGTAAAATTATATTGACTGAGCAACCTGTTATCTTGCTTAAGATCTTGCTTAAGACCCTGTGGTGAGATGAATGTATGCCTTTGTGCACTTGAGTGGGATAGGGTAACAAGTGTCTCAAAGTAACATTAAACTCTTGAGGTGCATTATATGGTGTGCAGTTGATTTGAAATGTCCAGTAATTAGATCTCTTTCTGTGCTTTGTTTTTGTACTCTCAGTGCTCATTGTTGAATATGGTTAAGAAATACTGCATCTTGGACATGATAAATAAGCTACCACCCTGTATTGAAACTGGTGCTACAACTGTGAGCACAGTCTTAAGAGATTTTGTCCCCCTCTGCTTATCTCAGATGTAGTAAGAATGAGTCGCTTTCTCTATTGTCGAATTGATGCATCTGTACAGATTTGACCTTCTTAATGGAGGTTTACTTTTGTCAGTGATAAGTGTAGGGAAGGATATAGAGTGGGAGATTTCTCCCTCTACTCTTGCTCTTTCTTTCTTTTTTCTCTCTTTCACCCTCTACCTCTCTGCTCAGAATGAACAAAATTCTGCAGACATGACAGCCCATGCGACTGTTTGTTGGCTTTGTGTTTTTCCCATTGTTTGTTATGAGACTTGTGTTCCAGGGACAAAGCCTGAATCACTTTTCATTTGTGTGCTGTCTTTTTTTTTTTTAGAGACTTGTCAAGCAACAGGATTACAGAGCTGCCATACAATATATTCAAAGGTTTAAAGTCTTTGAAGATACTGTGAGTCTCAAGCTTCTCTTATTAATATAGTTGGTCCCCTTTTTATGACACACTGCATTCCTGGAAACCCCATCATGAACTGGGAATTGAATCTTGTTTTGCAGCAGACACAGTGTTATGAGCAGGAGTTGTAACATCGCGTTTTTGGGAAGCGTTTGAACAAGAGTTTATTTAGGTACAGGGAGAACAGAACAACCCACACATATAACTGATAAATAAATCTTCTTCGGTTCCCTCTCACAACTTTGCTAGATTTTAAAAAAAGCAGTAATGGGTATTTTTATCAACATAGCACACATACATCATCGATAAAACAGGAAATGCAAGTGCGTCATTGTATACACCTGGGTTTCTACAGTATAGTACACCACCTTGTCATCAGAAGAGGGTTTATTAATAAAGATTTTTTCCAACGCCTTCACAGCTGTGGGAATAATTGATTGTGGGAATAACTGTTTCACTTCAGAAACGTATCCAACAATCCTTTGGTCCGTATCCACCAGGGTCAGTTCGATCACCTCATCCAGCTCCAGTCCTTGTGAGTAAAACAAAATCAGATGCTGCTTGTATATTTCCTCTCTCTTCTGTAAACACTGCTCTTCTAACAGCCATTTAATAACTGCAGTTTCACCCCCTACACCAAAAGAAATAGAACGGGAAAGCCTTGTAGATCCCTGCTAAATTTTTGAGAGCGTACACATCGTTTTGGAACCTGCCTGGGGTGTTTTTCAACAAGCAAATGATTACCCCCCAACCTCCCTCCAACCCCCCCCCGTGCTTGACACCGCTCTTATTTTGAAAGGCTGGTGTGCTCGGGATTTGCTTTCCGATGAGCTGAATTAATGGAGTGCGGCCGTGTCATCTGCGGGAGTGGAGATCACAAATGAGCAAAAACAAACAGCTGGCATCAGCCGGCACTCATATCAGGCAGGGCTTCCCGGTGGTTTGGCACGGGGTTGATGAATTGGAATCAGACGCAGGAAGGTGATGCATTGGCTCATCGGCCCCAGTGAAATGAGGAATACTAATATAGGAACGCTAAATAAATGTTGTTTTTTTTTTTGTTTTTTTTTTGATTCAGGGGCCTGGAAGGTATTGAGATCCCAGGCATTCATATGCGAATGTTTAGGCCGATGAAGAACCTCTCCTACATGTAGGTAACACACAGAAAAAGGGTATAACAAAATGAGAAGGAAATGAGAAGAGTTGGTGTTATGATTATGTATTTATTATACAGTCCCACTATGTGCTGAAACTAACCAACATAAATTGTTGAACTGTCTGTTGGTCATTTCTTACTTGTTTACACTTAGAAATATGGATAAAATGGGTGGATCCATGAAAAAGACAACAAACATTACTGTATCAGTAATGTTTTGGTGCGAAATGAGCAAGGGTTGCATCTTGCAACAAAAGCGCAGTACAGCTGTTATGAGTTTAGATTTACATTTACATACATTTGCCTAGCAGATGCTGTTATCCAGAGCAATTTACATAGGTTACATTCCTTACATGTGGTGCATATATACAGCTGGATATTTATAGTGGCAGTTTTAGGTTTGGGCACCTCACCGGTGCACTGATGGTACCCAAACAGGGAGCTGAGCCAGCAACCTTTGGGCTTGGAGCCCTGCTCCTTATCACTGTACCACGCTGCTGCCCCAGTACCTGTGTCCACCTTCAGTACCTGTTGCTTTATTGATCATAATTTTAATGGCAAAAGCCCTTTCTCTACTTTCACCCCTAGCTTACCAGAGGTATAATGACATACTGCTGAAAAGGTATACTTTCCTGAGAATGAAAATGTTAGCTACAACGTAATTGGTCTGTCCACTGTTCCAATTGAACCGACTGAAAAGCAAAACTTTTATTCTGACAGCACATACAATGCTACACAAATGGATACTGAATATACCTTAGTCTCCTCCTTGGGTGCAATTTCCTTTGTCATTTCCTCGTCCTAATGAAATAGCTTACCTGTCATTTTCTGTTGTGCGATGACAGTTGTGATTTTTTTTTTTTTGCAATTTCAGATATTTCAAGAAGTTTCAGTACTGCTCCTATGCGCCTCACGTGCGCAAGTGCAAGCCTAACTCGGACGGGATCTCGTCCTTCGAGGACCTGCTGGCCAACATGGTCCTGCGGGTGTCCGTGTGGGTGATGGCCTTCATCACCTGCTTCGGGAACATCTTCGTCATCGGCATGCGCACCGTCATCCGGGCGGAGAACAGCCTACATGCCATGTGCATCAAGGTCCTGTGCTGTGAGTACTGCCACCTGCTGGTGTGGGGGTGCATGTGAGTGCAGCTAGGGTATGAGTACTGCCACCCTCTGGTGTGGGGGTGCATGTGAGTGCAGCTAGGGTATGAGTACTGCCACCCTCTGGTGTGGGGGTGCATGTGAGTGAAGCTAGGGTATGAGTACTGCCACCCTCTGGTGTGGGGGTGCATGTGAGTGAAGCTAGGGTATGAGTACTGCCACCCTCTGGTGTGGGGGTGTATGTGAGTGAAGCTAGGGTATGAGTACTGCCACCCTCTGGTGTGGGGGTTTATGAGAGTGAAGCTAGGGTATGAGTACTGCCACCCTCTGGTGTGGGGGTGCATGTGAGTGCGGCTAAGCTATAAGTACTGCCACCTGCTGGTTTGGGGGTGGATGTGAGTGAGGCTAGGCTGTGCATATCTCCACCCTCTGGATTGCGGTGTATGTGAGTGAGTCTGGGATGTGCATAGTGCCCCCCTCTGGTGTGAGGGTGTATGTATGTCGGAATACTCCATCACAGGTCAATGGGTGCTGTAGCAAGGTGCTGCCTCTGTAGTCACAAGCTTCAGTGACGAGAAGTCGATTTAGTTTGACCCCGATTGAGTAGAGCCGCCCCCATCCACTGTTAAGCAGACAAATTGGCAGCACCTCTGCAGTTCAGTAACTCCAGTATGGAAGAGCAATAACACTGACTTGTGGTTAAAACGGGGGAATGATATCCAAACGGAAAAGCAGAAATTGCTTCATTGACGCTTCCACCTACTAGTATGGCACAGAACTTCCTGGCAGACCTGTATAGACAGCATTCATTAGTGTGGACATTTCCTGTTGAGCGAGAGGAGTGAGGAAACAGAGACGATGTGTGTGAAACAAAAACACACAGCCAACTGAGGCACGGCCTACCATGTAAACGAGAAATGTCCTCAAACCCAAAATGGTATCTCTTCCGCATAACTCCGGTAGCGATTTTCCCAGCACGCAGCAAGATTTTTTTTGTTACTTCAGCATGATAGAAACGCACTTGCACTGTGCCAGGTGTGGTATCATTGCCTCTGTGCTTGGTGTTTACTACCAGCCAGACAGCAATTGCCTGGGCGAGAGATGATTGATCCAACAGACGGGTCGATCTGCTCCCTTAGCACGTGCCGAAGCCTCCCAAGCAGACAGGCCTTCACTTAGCATTGTGACCTCAGGTCTCTGATCCGCTGACAGTAGCTGTCAGTTTGTCTGCAGCCTAGCTTCAGGTCACAGTCCTTCCCCTGACTTGGGTTTTCTCTGTATAAAAACCCCCCCTCAGTATTTAACCCTCTGCCCCTTCTCCACCCACCTGTTCCTGCCCCCCCACATCATCTTTATGTGTGCGCTTTCAGGGGCATGCCCATCTGACCGCGAGGGAAGCTCAGTTTGGATCAACGTGAGAGGACTGCAGGGCCCGCTTAGCATGTTTTCTGTTTCTAAACTCGGGTGTCGGTTAACATTTTATTTGACAGAGGGCTTGTTTTCAGAGTGTTGCGGCTGATTTTCTGCAACAGGGTGCCATCGACAAGCAAACAGTAGAGAGACATACAGACAGCGACAAAAAAAAAATCACAAAGAATGAAAACTGAGCAACCTTTGCCTCGCAGTAGTAAAGCTTTCATTGATTTTTTTTTTTGTGCTGAGCTTCACTTTCAGGTATCACATTTGTGAACTGCGCAGTGATATATTCCAGCCTGTCATTCCTTTTGATTCTAATTTTATATGTCTTGGGGTTACTTCTTCGCTGCCTGAAGCAGACAGCAGGTGGAATTGAAATTCGTTGGCTTCTCGTTACCGCACGCTAACCCCAAGTGCAGGAGATTACCATTCATTGGACCTGTTGAACTGGAGAAGCGCGGTCAAAACTCTTCTTTTTTGTAACACAACTCATTGTTCATTCTGTCCCTGAAATAACTGTCTGGTGAAGAACCTGAGCGAAATGCTGCACCACATTAAAATTTCACAACTGGAGGGTAAATGTCTCTGCTTTAGCAAGAGTGTGTACAAACAAATACAATTTGAACTAGTGTCACTCAAAACATACAAAGAGGGGAAAAAAACAGAATTGTAAATTGCTGGGATTTTTTAAACAACGCTGTCCGTTGGTTAGTGAGAATGTGATATGAACCTGACAACCCTTAAATGAATAGCTTGAATTGTAATGTAATTGGTAGTTTTGGCACTTTTTTCAGAGGTCAAAATGCCGTCACAACACATAAACCACTAATTGCTTCAACTGCTTTTTTTTCTACCACCGCCTTCACTTTCATTATTTATTTGCTTAACTCACTTTTTGACTGGGGAAATCTGTACAGCTCACATTTTATATATTATTAATGCAGTGGCCAGTGGTGAAATGCGGGAAAGATGGGGATCTGAACTCACAAGCTCCTGGTAAATTCCCCAGCTGCTTCATGCGCCCCCTCCTCCTGTCTCGCGCAGGTGCGGACTGCCTGATGGGGGTGTACCTGTTCTTCGTGGGGGTGTACGACATGAAGTTCCGGGGGAAGTACAACAGGAACGCACAGCTGTGGATGGAGAGCATGGAGTGCCGCGCCATGGGCTTCCTGGCCATGCTGTCCTCGGAGGTGTCCGTCCTGCTGCTCACCTACCTGACCCTGGAGAAGTTCCTGGTCATCGTCTTCCCCTTCAGCCACCTGCGGCCAGGCAAGCGGCTCACCCTGCTCATGCTGGCCTCCATCTGGACCCTGGGCGTGCTTATCGCCGCTGTGCCCCTGCTCGGCGACGAGCTCTTCGGGAACTACTATGGCCGCAACGGTGTCTGCTTCCCGCTGCACTCAGATCAGCTGGAGAAGCCGACCGCAAAGGGCTATTCCACAGGCATATTCCTGGGTGAGTCCCAACGCCCCATGTCGAGCATTTGTCATAAACTAATTTAGGGGCTCACAGACAGATAAATATGCCCTAAATATATCCCTGTTTTTAAAAATGTTACTTTGAGAGTGAAGCATTTGCTGTGTAGCACAGTGGTAAGGAGCAGGGCTTGTAACCAAAAGGTTGCTGGTTCGATTCCCCACTGGGTCCCTACTGCTATATCCTTGGGCAAGGTACCTAACCCACAATAGCCTCAGTGAATATCCAGCTGTATAAATGGATAACATGTAAAACTGTAGGCTATGCGAGTCACTCCAGGTAAGAGTGTCTGCTAAATGACAATAATGTAATATAATGCAATTTGGCTGTGTGATGTCACATTTCTCACCCACTTCCTGTGCGTGCGTAGGGCTCAACCTGGTGGCCTTCCTTGTCATCGTGGTCTCCTACTCCAGCATGTTCTACTCCATCTACAAGACGGGCATCAACGCCACCGACCTGCGCAGTCGGCTGCACAAAGACGTGGCCGTGGCCAAGCGCTTCTTCTTCATCGTGTTCTCCGACGCCCTCTGCTGGATCCCCATCTTCCTGGTCAAGCTGCTGTCCCTGCTGGAGGTGGAGATCCCAGGTCGGTTGCGTGCACGATGTTCGCGTCTGCGTTAGAATTGCTCGCTGTTACAGAAAAGAACGGCTGTCCGCACACCGCTTTAATCCTTGCTTTTTCGGCATGGGTGGAACACGCTGGGGTGAATTTCAATAAAGGATGACTCGGAGGCCTTATGTTTTATTTTTCTCCCTGCCGCTGACAGCCCGTGGATGTGCGTACAGGCTCATCTTACTTTAATCAGAATTATTCATTGGCTGCGCTCACAGGGGTCACCTCTAAGTGTTTAAAGCTTTGCAACTTATCATACTCCCATCAGTATAGTTATTTATTTTCGTACTTTTTTTTGTACTGATGGGAACAAGGGAGCACCTGTCTGGTAGCAGCTAGCCATGGGCGGTTTGGACTGGATCCAGGAGCTTCTCCCCCACATCGTGCAGGGCCGGCAGGAAACTTTTACTGCCCGCTATCTGCCACTCCACAGAGATGGATCAGGTCCCCCTGTCCACCCTTTTTCTCCTTTCCTCTTGCATTGATCCAATTATTTGCTAAGATGGGCATGTTTTGCCCTTCCTCTCTGACAGTGAGGAAGATAAAGATACATGCTGACATTTTGCCCAGAGGTTGGCGGGATCCATATCCAAGGCCCCCTTCTGACCTGATTGAATGTGGACTCCTCTGTGGCCCCTAAGGTACAGAGCTCCACATCCATGGCTGGCTGCTTCATGGACTGAATTTTTGATCTTCAATGGAGCTGTGGGGGAGGAGGCAGTCGAAGGCCAGCTCCCTCACGTCAAGATGTTAGTTTTTCTTATCAATCACTCACAGTACAGGGACTCTGGTATCAGTACAAATTGTGCAGGGCACCCCCAAGTTCTCTGATACAGCCATCTTTTTCTAGTCAGTGACATTATTGCCTTCTTAGTCAGCTAATATTAGCAGATGGGATGAAAGTGGCATGTTTTCCCTCCCTAACAACCTTCTTTTTTTGCTGTGTAAGGAAATCTGTATTTTTGCTGTAGAGGAAATTTCAGAATTTATTGCTGTGGAAGGTAGGTTGCATTCTCCCCTCAAGCTGTGAGGAGAAGATGTTTTCTGACAGCTATCTCCTCAAAGGGCAAGTAAGGCTTTGTATTACAAGAGCAAGCCAGATAATACGCATTTATGGGAGCTGGATTATTAAATGAAAGTCACAGAGCTTGCACTCGGATGTGTTTTGCTAAATGGAACATAAAGCAGGCAGCTAATATTTGTCTTGAACAAAAAAACACAACTTGCTGCATTTTTGTTTGTTTATTTCCCTGCATTAATCTTGATCAAATTCATAACTAAATTCCCCCAGTGCCCAAGTTTACATTTGCACAGTTTTCAGAAGGCATATGATCTTACTCTGTTTCCATGCACAGCCAAATACAACTACAACTGCTGACAAGAATATGAACATATCCTGAGTGATGTAGGCCTGTGTGGGAGATCATATCATATCTGTAAACATCGGCACACCTTACCAAATCTTTACAGCTGGGTAGAAGGAAACAACACTATAATAGAAAATAGGTTCACTGTACGCTGTGGTCTTTGTGAATTTCATTTAATTAGCTGAGCTTTTCTGAACTGTAAAACTTTTGATAAAATCATCACCTTCTCACATTACTCTCTCTGAAAATGATGGCATTTGCTAAGGAGCATTATTGTTTGCTCTTTTGCAAAATAGCCTACTTCAAACCTACTGCTAATTTTCATCTCCTCTATAATTTAATTAATCCTGTTTTATGAATACATTGTGGTAAATGAATATGATATGAAGTACTCTAATAATGCTAATTATCAACTAAGTATGTCTGCATAAATGATGTAACTCTTGGTTTGATTCTGTTTCCTAGCATCTTTGTGACAGCATTCTCCATCCAAACTTCTTTCCCTCTTAGAATGTATATACATAAAGTGTCAAATATTTAGGAAGAATCTTACGTGCATTAGTATTCCGTTAGACAACTCAGTATTCCACATATCTTATTTGATGTCCTTGTATTTGGAATACTGCCATGCTCTCAATGTTTTATTGCAGGTAAGATGCGTGCTCAACTCTTGTCATATTTTGAATCTTTAAACACTTGGGCTAATGCTGGAATATTAGAGTGCGTGTAAATGTGGTCAGTTAAAAGCTGAAGCTCTGCAAGGGAAAAGTATCTCAACCGCTTATTCGTGTTACACCCTGGATACATTCAGGTCCTGAAGAGGAAATTTAATTCTTCAGTGAATGCACAGCTGAGGAATGGTTGGGTGATTTTATATCGGTGATTCTCCTCGACACGCTCAGATTTAATGCTGCTGTAGAATTGCAGTACAGACCGGGACTGCCCCCTGTCAATTCAATGGCTGTTTCAAGGCTGAGTTGTCAATGCTTGTCTCGTCCAGCCGAACACTTTCTCTGAATTTTATTGCCTCATCAAAACTGCTCAAGGTGCCTTTTAGGCTGACTGTACTATGTTTTAAAGCTGTCCTTAAACGTGGTTTTTCTGGGGGGAAGCTGACCGTCCCATCTGCAGAGGTCTTATTGTGTGTCTCTCTGCCCTTGTTGTTCACAGGGACCATAACTTCCTGGCTGGTGATCTTCTTCCTGCCCATCAACAGTGCCTTGAACCCCATCCTCTACACCCTGACCACCAGCTTCTTCCGCGAGCAGGTGGAGTTGCTGCTTTGCCAGTGGCAGAGGCCTGTGGCCCTCAAGAAGGACCGAAAGAGCCTGACCAGCTCGGTCATCTGCGTGGAGGCCTCGCGAAACCCCTTCTTCCACCAAGGTTACCTGCCCAGGATATCCGCCCACAACATGGAAGCCAAGTATGGATAAAGCGGGGAGAATAAAAAAACGTCTATAATGAGGGCTTTAAAAAAAAATCTCAATCCCGCTCGGGATCAAGAGGTGCTTTCTGGTCCTAACTCGCGCGGGAATTCACAATGGGGCTGCAGAATGGATACCACTGAGCTCCGGACCTTGACAGAGGAGCAGGGACCATTTTAGGAAGGTGGTCGGACAGTGGTGTATATGAACCTCTGTATATAGCTAGTTCCTGGAGCTGGAATCATCTCTGAGTGGCAGGCATTGTGGTTAACACAAGGTCACATGTTCTTGCATTAAGTGTTTCTTCAGCCGTTTGAATTTTGAGTACAGTTTCAAACTTGAGAAGCCCCAGCAGGGGTAATGTTTTAATCAGTTACCTTCTGGAGTACTTCTGGAACTGAAGACTGCACAGGGAACTGTCCTCATCAG
The DNA here is from genome assembly GCF_013368585.1 of Megalops cyprinoides. NCBI lineage: Eukaryota > Metazoa > Chordata > Actinopteri > Elopiformes > Megalopidae > Megalops > Megalops cyprinoides. The sequence continues at coordinate 30,550,959 of NC_050591.1, read as the reverse complement.
TGTGACTGTGAACAGTCACACTACAGACAGGAAGCAAAAAAATCATGGACCCCCACTGCGTTTGCCTTTTGACAGACTCAAAACAACTGGTCTTCGTACAAGAGGAGCTTGCAGGTGTAACTCCTCTCTGAAAACACTTAATAGATGTACAGTAAGCCCAACGGTGAGCTTGCACTGAAAGGCCTACCTTTGCCATTATGTACCAGCAGGCAGCAAGCCTTCATAAGTTGAAGTTCATTGTAGATCTTACTTTATTTTTATAAATATATGTATAATTTAATGTCTTATTTATGAAGGAGTTCGTTTTCTGTTTTAACATGTCTGTTAACCGAACCGGCATATGTATTTTTTTTTTTAAAACAAGTGGCGCATTCTCCAAAAATTCTAAGCTCTGACAGAAAACAGCCAACTTTTAGATTTTTCTCTCAAGCCATGGATGACCACACTGTTACCCAGCCACATGGGAGGTTGTATGCTCGAGGCATTTTCCAGTAAGAGGACAGCTGGCTCTGTGTGGTAGGCCTAAATTCTTTGTAGATAAACTGACTGACCTGCCGCCATCTACAGAGCACAGCAGACACAAGCTTCACCAGCTGAATAACTGTCAGCCCCAACGCTGTTCCTGATGTCATAATGTAAACTGGGATTTATCGATCAGTACAAATAAAACAAACAGAACGTGCAGTGTGGACGAGATTATTTATCGTACAACACATACACTCGGTGTGCAGTTGGCTGCACTGCCGGGCGGCAGTACACTTTCACAATATAGCGAATCATGATAAATTTGTCTGTGTATATTGTGTAACTAGATATTGCTGTTGGCAAACAGATGGCAGGCATTGAACTATAAAGGATTCATGATCACATTTCCTTTAATTTATATGAGAGATGGGTGTGTGATTTCAAGTGTCAGATTGATAGCTTTTCCTTCACAACTACAGGGTCTATAATTCCTCTTTATATTTTGCTGTGTCATTGGGAAGATTTAGGTTTTTTTCTTGCGTCCCTCTCCTCTCCCAGAGAAAGTGAAATTGACTCTTCACTTAACTGTTGGTTTGTCATGCAGAGACTTGTCTTCTAGAATGGAAGGGTTTGTGCTCTGTTGTGTCCCAGGGTTACAGCCTCAAGCTATAACTGATAATTACCAGTTAAAAATAATTAGATAATGATTCCAAGAACGAATTTATCTTCTGTACAGATGTTTTCTCATAAGAAGGTGTAGATTGCCCCCTTGTGGATGTTTTTTTTTTTTAATTATCTTACGATCAATTGATCCCAGCATGGAGCTTCTTTGGTGAGTTACGTGGACACATTTGCCAAACAACAAGTGATCATAACACCTGTGCAGACTTGCAAACTACACGGGATGAGTAGTACTCCAATGTACCAACACAGAGGTGTAGACTTTTGATACGGAGGGTGGTGTTCTTTGACTCAGATCTAGCTAACTGAAATTAAGCACCAAAATTAGGATGGATTTTTCGTTTGTTTTGGTAAAATAGCTTTAGATAAACATTTAACCTATTTTCTGTATGTTCTCTGTATATATATATTCTCATATTCTCTGTAAACTCACGCTTAAACTCCTGCACCTCTTCATCGATCAATCAGTGAAAAAAAATTGTCTTGTAGGATATTAAATGATATTGAAATACAGTCAAATATGACTTCAACATCTAGTCTCATTTGAAGGAATCTTTAGATGGGGGTTGACTTCAAGAAGGCTGGTACACTTTTTAGTAATATTAATTTAATTTGAGATATCTCAAAATCCCTTTATACTTATTTGCTCAAACTTTTCATCATATCATGACATTTGCCCCAACATTGACAAAAGCAGGTAAAACTCTCACAGACTGTCCTCTTCCCTATTTTCAGCAAGATATCATGTGGCAGGTTCAAGCCCGTGGTGCTCACTGGGTAACAATATACAACAATATACAATAATGACCAATGGATCCATTTCAAGCTCTCCATCCATACCAGTAAACATCAGAAAGGGCGAACAGTTCCGCACTGAAGCAACATCAATCAAACATTATTTTAGCATTTCAGCAAGGTCACTGTATGGGTTCAGCTTTATTGTAAATGACTCAGATCTCCCGGCAGGCATGTGTTGTGTTTCTGACCTTGGTTTCCTTGATTAAAGTGCCATATTTTGCATGAGTGACAATCTGATCATTAAAAAAAAACAACCTGGCTGGCACAGCAAATTAATTTGCATGCATTACGCTCACCTTATTAGACAGAGATACATTTGTGGATATTAAAGATGGCTCCTCTAACCTTGTCACAGTGGAGTTAGATGTAATGTCTCTCATGACTTGATTCTTAATCGTATGATTTGCTCATTGAGTTTGCAACCCAAAACAAAGTGGAACAAACTGTCATAACCAAGACCAAACCTAACCAGAGACTTCCTGTCTCTAAAAGATGCAGACACTATCATTTGCATTATATGTCCCATTAAGGCTGAACTATTGCAAAGCCCCACTGTCTATGTTACCTGATCTGTCCCCTACTGTCCACACTGAGGCAAGGATCCTGGCTAGAACTGAAAAAAATTAATGCATTGAAGGGTTTCTAGAATTGCTTCACTGGCTGCATGAAAAATGTGGGATTGATTTCAAAGCAGGCTGTTAATTTACAAGATGTTAACAGGTTTACGGACAAGATTACCTAAAAGAGCGCCTAATCTCCTGTAATCCTGCGTGACTCCTCCATTTTTCAAACAGCTGTTTATCTTATTTTTTTTCTGAGGGACACCATGCAAAACACACAGCAGCTTTCAGTTACAGACCCTCAAAGTCCCACGCTGTGGACCTATTAATTGCAATTTGCATAGGGATCAGAAACTGTGAGGTAGAATTTCTTGGGTGTAGAATTTTGAGAGATAAGGGCTTTTAATACTGTTACTCAGGTGATGGTTGTCTTACACCTGAGTGGAGTCTTTGGCAGTTGAATGTGTGGAATTACCTCTGACATGTATAGATGCTGGCATGTATATGACCAGTCTCATGTCCTGCTACAGTTTATGTGCTGCTCAGGCTTCAAGCTGTCACACCTACTGGAAATATTCTGATCATATTGTATTCATGGGAGCCATATTATTGCTCCCTCTCCCAATTTGGTGAGAGGGAGCATGGAGTGCCAAATGACCTGCTTCCATCTGAACATCAAACCTATAAATCTTTAATTATCATGGAAATAATTATATTGTCGTCTGTCCCTCCTCATGCTCCTGGATTAAACTGGACTGGCAATCATAACGCAGAGGATTTTGGTGCTGGACCACGTGGATGGCCTCTGTGTCCAATTCTTCCTGAGGTTTGCTGCTCCCGAGAGGGAGCATTATCACCACCACTGTCTCCTCCGGTATACTGAGGTAATTGGAGGTTTTGTCCTCAGAAGGCTTCATGCTTTTCGCCACTTCATTACTCTGAATTGCATTATCTGTCTGGGGAAACTAACGAACTTGCACCAAGTTATTTTGTACTACTTGAATTTTGATCTAACTGAACTCATTAATTGGGTTCACTGATTCACCTATCAGTAGGCCTATAACACAGTATCTTGTTCATATCCACTATCTTGTCCGCATTAGGTGTCACTGTCCAGCACTCTTCTGATACTTTGAATAGCTACATCACTTATCACTCATACGTTATCACTCTACATTACACCCTTACATTACACTACAGTAATTTACGAGATAGTGATTCCAGTAATCCAGTCATTCAATGAAATCGAAATTTAACGTTAAAATCTGGTTTCCCCTAATTGTTGAAAATTACCGTGGTTTGGTTTTTTTATTTCGTGCTTATCTTTTTGTCAGTATTAATCTTATCTCAGCATTAATGTGCAATTACTTTCCTGTATTGCCCTCTGTAACTTGGGAACGCTTCAGCTGGGGAGAGCTTGACCCAAGGTCCTAGCCTCTGCTGAGCGAATGCTAAATGACAACTATTTTGACATCTTTTTGTAGTTGTTAATCCACGTTGATTACCACATAGAGACAATTAAGACTACATGCCCCATGTTCTCAGTCTCAGGGTTCGATTTGGGTCTGAAGATGTATAACCAAATTGGCTTCCCTCAGTTATTTTCCTTGCATTGCAAGAACATTGCAAGAACATTGTGTTCAACTGCATAGGCCTACTCCATTGTTCTACTGTAGTCTTGATTAGCTGACAGAAATTTTTAGTCGTCGTTGGTCTCGTGGTAGATGGTTAGAAAATGTAATGCTCACCTACTCAGCTATCCCTTCAAAACAATCCTCTGTATTGCCAAGAAAAAAAAAATTGATGTATATTCGAGTAGTGAAAGAAGCTGTGTCACCCAGCACCCAGGTGTCAAATTCTACTTGTCAAAGCCGACGGTCCGGCAGAAAACAAATGACTTGAAGCAAACCTTCCACTGATGAGTAATTGCTAGTACAGGGATCCACTTGAGTGAACTTTTTACTCCTAGCTCTGATGTTTAATATTATATAAATGTGATTCTGTAAGTTTTTTTTTCTAAAACAAAAAATTGCCCGAGGTAAGCCGTTTATGTCTTGTGATGTTCTTGATTTACAGACGGACACAGTCGTCTAAGGTCCGCCCTCCCACTCATGTTCATTTCTCCATAGACCTACATTACTCATATATTAGTCATGTTCTTCCCATTGATCATTCGATTCAGTTTAGATTTTATTCCGGTCATGCTTAACAAACTGTTGGCATGTCAGTCGTTTGGACATTTACGCGAAACGCGCTGCATACAGTAGATAATCTAACGTATAAACTATTGGTATGTCAATACAAATATTACCAATATCTAGATTATTGCGATGCAGTGCGATATCGTTTTCCCACAAATACGCAATTCATCAATTTTTATACAATAGGCCTACTGTGAATTTCAGAAAGCACTTGGGAAATTTCACAGTGGTTGTCATATAAGTGAATAATAATTTAACTGACCGCGTACACATCGTCGCTTTCACAAAGTTTGTAAAGCGTCGTTTTTTTGATATACCTGTTATATACATGTCATTGTCCGTATTGATGGACGTGCTTACTGGCAAATGAAAAGCCTTCGCGTCTTCTCTCCCCGCAAAGAACGCATATGACTTGCTGATAGTTTCTAGGGGCGGAGCTTTCTTTTTACACCCCGCATCCAGCTCGAAAGAGAGAGAGAGAAAAAAAATCCATGGTCGAAAGAAAGTGAAGAATATTTTCTGAGCAAGTGCAATTCAGGGAAGACAGCACTTTGGACGAAGTGGTTGATTAAAGCCATGTGGAGATAATACGCAGCCCACGAATAGAAACGGTAACAGTAAAATTTCGATTTGCATGCACCTTAATGTGATGAAAGATACACATTATTTTACAGTATATTATAGCAACCTGCAGTAAGTAATGAGAGTTATTTGGCCAGTTTTCCAGCCTTCAGGGTGGTTAGCCGGCTCTAAGAGCGCAACCATCAAGTAAATGATTCTCAAGAAAATATTTATGCCTAGTACTGTTGGCTATCTAGTTGGCCAATATTTGCATAGAGAAATATCACCTGCGGGTATCACTTTCATAGCAATACAGCCAGCAAGCGTTAGGTACGTATCTGTCGATGGGTATAGCTGATGGCTTGATCTTTTTTCCCCAGTGAAAATAACGTTAAAGTAGCTAGTTACAAGTGTTTAACCTGCTACTGTGACTGATGCTGTACCTCCTAGTTTGATCAAGCTAGCTACCAACTAACCAGATGGCTAATTAGCCAGCCATTTATCATTACCTTATACTGGATCCACAGTTACGGCTCTTTTAAAAATGAATAGACTACCTAGCTAATGATTAGGAAACACTTTTTGCACGCTAAACTAAGATACACTAAGTCAAACAAACCAACGTAATTAGCTAGCTGTCCTGTAAATTTACCGAACTTCACTAATTTCGGTGTCGTATAGGTAACGTTAGCTTGTTTAGTGAATTGACCATTCTATGCATTTCACAGCTTCGTGATAGGTAAATGTAGCGGGCTAACTGGAAAAAGCTGGTTAGCTAGCTAGATACCTCATCGTGATGCCGGGGTCGCCAAGTGTCACGATTTCACTATCAACTCTTGTTTTAAATGTCTCTAATCCCAATTGTCACGATCAGCGAGCGAGAGCTGGTACACAGCTGACTTTAGCGACGTTAATTTACAGGAATTGATTCTTATCGATCCCACTTATTTTATTATTCGGTGACACGAATGACTTGAGGTAAACATCATTGTAGTCCGTGGCCGTGGAGAGAACCTGTAGCTCGCCATAGCTTAGCTGGCTAGCTGTCCTAATTAACACCCGGGGGTATCAGTGGTTGTCCTCTCTTTAAATGGACTGTTAACTGCGTTCAGTCTGTTTGTCCGATTCTAATACGCACGAGAACATTATTTGCATATGTACTCGCGATCAGCTGGCTTGCTGGCTAACAAGCGATTACCTTTGCAAGGGGTTTCGTTGGTTTTAAAACTGATTATTACTTTCCTTACTGGAACAAGGCAGTAGTTGTGTTTCAAATCAAGCCTTTTGCAAAGTCGTACTCGAGTCTTACTTAGAGGTTCACAGTAATAAAAGGCAAAATAGCATTGCTCAATCAGCCATTCAACCAACAGCACGGGGTCGGACTGTTAATACATCGGAGATCAGGACTTGAAAAGACATTCATTGGTTCTAATGCGAGGTGGGACACACCCTTGCACCATTGAACAACCTGATGGATTCTGAAAATATCCCGGCAGTACTAGCTAGTGTTTACATTTTACAAATAAATAGAAATGATCTAATTGATGGCATACCTTACTTAAGTGCTGCATCTATTTTAAGATTCAGGGGATGGATGGGCCACCCTATCTGTGTAACACTGGGGAGTGAATGAAATTTTTTGCTTGCTTGTTTAAGTAATTTTATCTTTAGTTAAAAGCATTCGAACAACCGCAGTGGTGCCATTGACCTGCTGAAGGAGCCACATATGAAGCAACCACTAAATAATACATAATGACAGTTCACACAGGGAACCTACCAGAACATGTATATTTGGCTTAAATACATAATGGCACTACTCAGGTGCCGAACTGTCTACTCATGGAGAGTGTTCAGTGTGAATCATCATGAAGCTGAAGAGTTTGGTTTGGAGTTTGCTGTATCTCATTATTTGAAACATCTCTGATGCATCACACTTTGTGCACTCTTATGTAGGGCATAGCTTAATTAAACTGTGTCAACCATTTGTACAGCTGGATATTTACTAAAGCAGTTTAGGTTAAGCACCAGAGCAAGAGGTACAAGAGCACTGCCTCATCCGGGAATTGAACTGGCAACCCTTGGGGTTATAAGACCTGTTCTTTAGCCCCACGCCACACTTGGAATTTTGTAGACTTGGATTCCCGTGTCACTGTTACTGTGGCTTGTTGGTTTTCTGCTCATCTGTTCTTGTGTTTGTTTTTATATCAGCCGTTATTTGACTTTGGAGTGCGAACATGTGCCAGATGGAACTGAAGTGGCTGTCTGAAATCGACTTTTTGCCTTCTGTTTTATTAGACTGGGCTTCACTGGTACCTTCCTTGTCATTAGAGAACTCAGGGATTAACTATGGCATTAATTTTTTGATTGAAATTAATTGTGCTGCCAAGTTAGGTCCTAGGCTGAGTGGCCACCATAGAGTCTACATATGTACTCACTAGGTGGGGATGTTATCGTTGTCATTGCCAATCTCAAGAACGTCATTTGGACTCACTCAGTGTCTTATCAGCGAAACAGATTCAGATGTACAGCATCTTGTAAACCCATACACTGCCCTATCAATTAATCAGAATCAGCTTCAGAACATCATTTAAACACACATTATGTTGTTGAGCTGGATTCAACTGTAGAATGTCATTTAAACTGTTATGGACCTGAATCATGTAGAATCTGACTTAATCTTATGCTTACTTATTATGCTCCATGTTGTAACTCAAAGCTGGTCATGGTAGAGAGCAGTAATATTTATTGGGACGGTATTGTATGCCAAAACATGTTTACTCTTTATGCCGTCCTTTATGCCGTCCTGATTTAGGCCATACTGCATGTAGTCGTAGCATCATAATAGTTTGCAGTTAGAAGCAGAAACAGTTCGACTGATTCAGTCTCTCTCTGATACACTACCCAATGTAGTCTCTATGGCAACAATTGCTATACAGAAGTAATGCAAAATAACACAACGTGATCTTTTAAAAGTAGAACAATAGGCTGGGATGGCAGTTCCTTTATAAAAGCAGCAGTAGCAGATTAATCTGAGCCGGTAGTGTCTTTCTGCAGCTGTGTCCTTTCATGCTTCAGAGCCTCGCATTGTCTGTGTCTTTATTCAGACGTGAGATCTGCTAATAATTTAAAGGACAAAGGCCAAATAGGTCGTGTTTTAATTAGGGTTCCAGTTTCTTCATTACAGCTGTGTCCGGGGTTAGTGCCGTGTGTTTATTTAATAGTGTGATGTGGTGGGCAGTAGCTTTCCAATAAGCAATTTACAGAATTCCTATTGTGCATCATTTTGTAGTTTTAAAACATCTTTTTACATCAAAAGACTACAGGCGGATGGGGCTAATAGCTAATTCCATAGCCAGTCATGAAACCAAGTCAAGCAATAATGTCCTTTTGTGTCACCTGATACAGGTGACACCCAGCAAGCGCACATTGGTCCACTGTCAAACTTGCGGTCTGGCCGCTGATTTCCCTGTCCTCTCTGAAAAGCCGGGACAATGAGGAGCTGTATACCATATCAATGCAAGATGCAAAAGAACATAATCACCTGCTGGTAACCAGATAGGCATGCCCTGCACGTCAGCAGTCACGGCCGGGGCCCGAGCTGCACCTATCCGCTTCTCCCTTTGGCCCGCGTTTGGGGTGGTTTCACCTGGCCCCGCCCTCCCTGAAAGATAACAGACTGGCAGTGTGAGGGACAGGTGCGCTTTGATGACCTGTGTGCTGGCAGTGAAAGGCCTCATTATCAGCAGTTCCCTCAGCTCCATTCAGACAGAGCAGACAGGACATCAGAGGACTTCATCCAGGTGTTTAAATGTCTGGCTCCACTGGTTCCAAAGATGGCTGTTATGTAGGCTGGGCTCTGAGAGAGTCGTGCAGCTCTGTCAGTTCTGAAATGGTCCAGAGTCAGGCTTTGCCACATTCAGCTATTAAATACAGGTTATCATACAAAAAAGGACTAGCCTTAAGAATTGTAGAGTTTGCTGTGTACCAATTGCTGTGTGAGGTGTGGAAATTTGGATTATACTTGCTCTGCTGGAATTTGGTGTGGTTTTACTGTTAGCATGTTTATACATTTAAGCGGTTTCACTATGTGTTTTAGTGTCATATCATGATAGTAAACGTCAAAACTACAGGACAGGCTTTGCCCGTAGGCCTTCCCCTTAGTGTGGCTGTGTGTGTTTGTTTGTGACTGTGTATGTGTGTGTGTGTGTGTGTGTGTGTCAGAATGTGCTTGTGTGTAAGCATGTGTGTGTCTGTAAGAGTTTGTTTTTATATAAGAATGTGTTTGTGTGTGTGTGTGTGTGTAAGAGTGAGTTTGTATGTAAGTGTGTATTTGTGTATGTGTGTGTGTGTGTAAGAGTGTGTGTGTGTGTGTGTGTGTTGAGGATGTGAACAAGGGGTTCAGATAATATCGGGATCCGTAGGGGTCAGCCTGCCCGCCGCCGTGGCAGGAGGTGAAGGTGCTCCTCGATTAGGTTCTCATCGTGGCAGAAGTGTCCTCTCAGACCTGTGTTTCTCAGAGGGTTCTGTTACCCTGTCTCACTTCGGGATGGATTGGGTTCTCAGCCTGGGTGGTTTAAGGATGCCTCTAAAAGATGCATGACAGCTAGCTCAGTGCAGTGTTGGACTTTGCTCTCAGCAGTCTTCTCTTCCTGAGTGACTCCTGTAGAAAAATTCCCTCCTCAAACTAGAAGGACAGGCAATATAGGATGATTATTGTAATATATGTATTTTTTTTGTTAATGTTATCATTTCATGTTGTACAAAACTGCAAGTTGACAGCATCTGTATGATACTTCCCTGCAAGTTGCCCAGACACCAACACTTATCATTGACTGAGATCTGTGAGTACTAAGTGTTAGTTGAGACAGGAGGGTAGTTCTTTGGTTGCAGTTATTGAGTAATGTATACAAATGTAAACAAGGAAGTAGTCCGTTAAAAAGTTGATTTATGTCTTGCAGTGTGGAAAAAATGCAACCAGCCTCAAAGAAATGCAATAACTTTTTAGTAGGTGAAATGTAATTGGCTGGTTAATGGAAAACTCCACTTAGTAACATCTTCCCGGGATCCAGTCACGCGGCTGTGTGACAAAGTTTAGCACTTTGCAGTTACAGTCAGTCATCTATAAGAGGGAAATGAGGAAGGCAGAGGCATAGTAGGTTTCTGCATTAATGGTAGTTAAAGAGGATGTATAACAACAATAGCTCAAAGCAATTGAGGAGATGAGCAGATATGTTATGTAACCCAGAGGCTCTCTCTCATGTGTGTAGGTGGTTCATGAACACAGTGCTCTGCTCTGAGATAGGTGAACCTCTATGTCTCACTCAAAAACAACCCACTTCTTTACTCCACTCTGCCTGCGTTCAGTGTTATTTAGATGTTTTCAGAGTGGGGCTGCGGGGATGGAATTAACTTTAAATGAGCTTTCCTAATATTAGATCTGTATCAATTATTCAGCAGGCCGAGCTCTTGCCCATTTAAACCCACAGGCCTCTCCTCGCCATGGCAACGGCGGGCAGGATTCCGTCACGCCGCCCGGAGGTGTTAGTTTCCTCGGCCCTGTTCGCTCGTAGCCCTGCTTTCTGCGCTCCGCGGAGACCTGCTCCGCTTTGCGTGCCTGTGGGAGCCGGCGTCTCATCTCCTCTCCGTCAAATATAGAAAACGAGGGATGAAGTAAAACATTTCCTTACAGCACGTTCGAGTTTCGTCTGAAGAAACGCTAGCAGCGGAAGAGGGAACAAGAAAAAAGGCTTAATCTCAAATAAGATTTTGAACTTTGGTCTTTGGAATTAAGAAAAGTAATATTTTTTTTTTTCTCTTATTTTGGTTAGTGACCTTCCCTAGATTTTATTATTATTATTATTATTGTGATTATTTATTTATTTTGCAGGCTTCCATAGCTAGGTCAGTTAACAGAGCAAGTTGTTACAGTGGAAGCTACCAGTAACTAATGAGCAAGTACAGTGTAACCCATTACATGCATCTAGTTGAAAGGCAACATAGAGCTTTCCTATCCAGTTACAGCGTGCTGTAGATCCTTAACTAGAACTGAGATAGTTTGTCATTGTAAACTTGCCATACGCTGTCAGTGTAAACAAGGCATACTGAAGTGTTACAGGTCGTAGGTCAGTCGGCAAACTGGGGTGATTCCCAGTTGGGTGCAGTCTTCTGATGGGAGAGTGATGGTAAGTGACCTGGGGGTACGGAAAGGGTCGGGTGGCTCTGCTGAGGGTATGTAACTTGCTCCACCACTAGGGGGCCAGGCCTGAGAATGAGCAGGACTGTCATGGAACCATGTGGATGACGGACAGCTGGGTGACCAGTGAAGCGCAGCGCATGATCTGGCCTGCAGGGGGGGTGAGCGGCTGTAAGTACAGTTAGTGGGTTTGGTGTGGGCCTAGTACGCTAGTGACTGGGTTTTCAATGGATATGGACCACAATTAGCAACCAGAGGAGCGAGATGGATGGAGGGGTGACAAGAAAGTACAGTGGGGGCAGAGACGCTCAGTCAGGCCCCAGAGGCATCCTTTTGGTGGGGAGGACAGCCCAGATGAATTTGTGAGGCCCAGACGGTATAGTTCCAGTGCCTTTTGTGGAGTAGGTTAGCGCAGCTCCCAAGACTGACCTTAAATTAGAGTGCAGGGAACAATAATTGTCGACATCATTTGTGTGTGTGTGTGTGTGTGTGTGTGTACGTATGTAAATATATATGTACGTGTACATATATATGTATGTATGTATGTATGTATATATATATAAGTACAAACTGATCATATGTTCTTCTTAAGTTTCAAAGTTTGGCTAACAGCAGAAAGTACAACAGTATAGCAGTATCTTTGTTATGTCCTATTCTGAAATAACCTTTCGCACGGTGCATTTATACCTGGGGCCAGTAGAGGGCACCCTTGTACCACAATTCCATGGTGCTGGTGCACCATTGAGTCTTCTCACCAGTTTGCAACGCTGTTTTAACACTTTCTATATCCACCATGACAAAACCAAGCCAGTAATTCATGGTGGCAATTCAAAAGGGCCTAACGTTGTTTTTCATGTTTAAAACACATAGATTTAAATTAAATTGTGACTGTAGAAATACAAAGAAATAATTTTTCAGTCAATGGTGGCTAAATGAAATGCATATTGACCTTTCATATCACCTGGTGGAGTTTTTGTGTATCTGTTCAGTTTTTTGTGTTTTCCGTAAATGTTGTGTCTGCCAATGGATGTATAAACATCTTTGCCCTGTTGGCTTATCTTATTGCCCTAGCCTCTGGCAGTGAACCCATGGTGTTCCTCCAACTTCCTCCTGCTTATTAGGAAATACAAACATTGACCTTGGGTGGGATAAACACGATGGAGGATAAGATGATTTATATGTGATAGATATTTTTATCTTGGGTCAAAACTTTACAGGGAGACCAAAGAAGAATGAGGAGAAAAAAAAAGTGCATTGCCGCAAAAATAAAAACAGCATTTCTGTAAACTTTGCTAAGAGTGGAAAGGTGGCAGACAGACACGTAAATAGAGCGTAAACGTGAGAATGCGGGTTTGTTTACAGTTCGCTGCTGTGTGTACAGTGAGGAGCACGGCCTGAGGGACAGGCGGGGTCGCTGCGCTCTCCCCGGGGGGGGCAACGCGCTCCGCTCCCTCCTTTGTCATGTTGTCCCGTTGACAGGTGCTAACAGGTGACGCTTGGCACCTGAGACTGAAGACAATGGGGGAGTAAATGGGGGACTGCTGGGATTTTGGAATGGAGAGATCGGCTTACCCGTCCAGGAACCACGTGTGTCAAACAGCTATCGTGTTCAGATAAAGCACCGTCAGGACACAGGGGCGAGCCCTCACAGTCGCATCCTAGTTTTGCTTTTTTTGCATCAAAGCCTCCCAGAACGAACGGAAATCTGAAATTGGGACTCTGACTTTAAGAGCGCACAAGCACCTCCACCCTGCAGAAACCTCAGTATTCCACAGCCGCCCAAGACAATCGTCACTCACGCTGCCAAGTGAAGTGCAAAATCTCGGCAAAATCCAATACCACAGCAACAATAGAGACAATAGGTATAGGTACGGTTTTGATATTAAGTGACCTGCACAGATAACATCTTACATTATAATGTTCATGTTGCCTTTAACGGAAGTAGACGACAGGTTTCTTCAGTGGAGCCATTAACCTGTAATTAGGAATCTTGTGCACCCAAGGTAAGAGCCTCCACATCCTGTTCATGCACACATGATGTACAGTACATCGACCTCACTTTAATCCCTCTGTTTACTTGCGGCTGGTATTTTAGGGAGAATTATTAAAGTAGGTCACATGTTAGTCAGATTTCACTGGCAGTAGCTACACCGCATGCACCTACTCAGAGGAGAGGCCAGGGTTCACTACATTACATTACATTAGCAAACACTCTTATCCAGAGCGACTCCCAGCACAAAAGAACAGAAGTGTATCCATTTGAGTTAAATGAGCAACAGTGTCAGACCAGGCTAACAACAATCCCAGACCAGTGAGTGCGAGAGTAACACTGTTCAATCCCTACCACAAGTTAACTTGTGCAATCTGTCCAGGCAACGGAAGCCAAGTACACTACCATACATCAGTCACTAGAACACAAAATCCAAAATACATCACAGTACTACATATTCAGCTCCCAAGCTTGTGCCTGCAGAGAGATGAGATGAGATGGCAGATTGCCAGAAATGCTCAGTAATGTCTGTGTTCAGTGCGTGTGTTCAGTAGATCCCCAGGGTTCTCCCACCGTTTCACTCCTGCGTTACCAAACACATACGTGTGCGTGTGCCTGAATGTGTGTTTGTACCTGAGTGTGTGCACGTTCGTCAACCTCCCACACCTTCTGAATGGGATTGTTTGAAGCAGCCTCATTGTGAGTTGGGAGGGGCAGTGGTGGCAGGGGAGTGTGGGTGTTCGGGTGGCTGCTTACTTGCAGCCGGTCATAACAGTTCAGCTGACTGGTTGAGAATTAATGGGGCCTATCCAGTCGTGATCTAGATCGAAGGTGGAGATTAGGTGCTGAGAAAGTAGACCAACGGCACTCTATGCTTGGCCTACCAGAGGAATGAATTCAGATGTTGATGGATTTTTTTTTCTTTTTTAATGTACACTGGGTAGGTCTTCATTTTAAACAGCAGAAAAGTACTAACTCAGTTTTTGTTGTGCTTCCTTAGCGTAGGATTATTGCAGTCAAAGCTGTCAAACACCCTGATGACAGGTGACATGTTTGTTAAGGCAGTGCCGGTTGAGTGTGTTTTTGGCTCTTAAGTGGAATAGCCTGTGGGTGGATCGCTTTCCTGTGTAATGAATGTAGGCATTAAGAAACAGCTTTCTGACACTTGATTAATTCCACTGAAACAAAGTGAAAGCAACCTTAGATTTCTATAACATATGGTGATGTCATTTATGGTTGTGTAAGAATGTGATTTTTGACCTACTGAAGTCTCTGTCTTTGCCCTGCTGTTAAATAAACAGGAATGCACAGTTGTTCCTCTGTCCTCTCTGGGTACGCGTGTGAAAAGGGCCCTGTCTGTTTCGATGCGTATCTTTGGGTCTCATTAAGCGTTAATCACAGCTTCCTGTTTGCAGGACCAAAATTACAACAGCAAGAGCAGTTGTTGTTGTTTTTGAGGGAGTGACCAGCATTTCACCAATTGCAAAAAAAAAAAAAAAATTGCCCAAGCTCACACGCCCGATGTCTGCTCCCCCGGGCGCCCCGACATTTTAACCGCCCGAGGAGCGGGGGGAAGAATGGACAGATTGTTCCGCACTGGCTTTAAAAATGCGGTCACTTCATAAAACAGAAAACGCCTCTCGTTCCTCGTGTTTGCGTGTTTGCGCTGCTGACGTCGCCCAGCCTGGGAAAACTCCTTCATTCAGGAGTGAGAGATTTATGCGCGTTTGCGAAAACATCTGTTCCATTTGACGGGGGTCAGTAAATTAAAAAATAACAGATGAGCAACACGTGCTTTAATTTCCTCGCTGTGATTAATCTGTTTGTCCTCTCGTCGGTTATGGGACGGCGTAGACCGTGCGCACTGCCAGACTACTCCCCCTACTCCCCCCTGGGGGTGTGTAACACCGAAACGTCTCAGGACTTGCTGTTTGGGAGCACCTCGGCGTGCCTCTGCTGTGACACAACAGAAAAACAGTGAGGGGAGGACGGCCTCTTCGGCGTGGTGCGCGCGAGCTTGTTTTGAGCCGAAGAGGAGGCGACCGCAGGGACCCGATGCTGTGAACCCCCCTCGGGGGGCAGGGCGGGGCGGGGAGCCCAACGTCTTGACAACCGTGGCAAAACATCGGCAAGCATGAACATGGCAACGGCACACAGTGGACCCCCGCTCGAGTTCAGGGGCCTTTCAGTTAGAGGACAGGGGGAAAACGGAATGCAACTGCTTACAAACGATAAACGCTGAATACTGCGGACAACCGCTGATTTAATCGGACTTAGCGAGAACCGTGGACTTCCCCAACCCCTGGGGCAGGAAGGTCCTGTCGCTCTCTTCTCCCAAGGGTCTGACAAGCCCTGCTGCCTCTCCTTCCCTCTCTCTCTCTCTCTGTCTCTCTCTCTCTCTCTCTCTGTCTCTCTCTTGCTCCTTGTCTCCCCGTCCCTTTTTTTTCTCTTCTCTCCCTCTCCGCTTCACCCCGCTGGAAAAGAGGAGGGGCTGCCCAGTAACCCTACACCTGCCCGATTCACGCATGTTACTGTAACTGGCTGAACTGCCCTGACAAGTGCGGGGGTTAAAACACACCGAGCAGAGGGAGCTGGGGGCTGACTGACTGCGCTGCCTGCGTCTTCCTCTCAGGGAAGACTTCGCTCTGCCCAGAGAGAGAGAGAGAGGGAGAGAGAGAGAGAGAGAGAGAGAGAGAGTGAGAGAGAGAGAGAGAGAGAGAAGGAGGGAGGGACGGAGGGAGGGAGGAGGAGATACCAAAAAAAAGAAAAGAAAAAACAACTGAGGAGGAGGAAAAGGGAAGGGAATAGAAGCGAAAGCAAAGGTGAACGGCTCACAGGCTCTCTTCATGCCGACGGAGAGGGCAGCTTGAGGCTCAGAGGCCCCCCCGCGCGCCGTGCCAAGATGTCTCTGGACGAGTCCGTCCTGTCGGGGAGCGGGCAGGGCTGCGGCGAGGGGCAGGACGGTGTCGTCCTGGTACGCATCGCCAGCCTGCCCGTGGACCTCTTCCCGGCCAGCGACTTCAGAGGGAAATTCAAAAAGATGCGCTCCAAGAAGAGGCCCACCATCCTGGAAGGTAGGACAGCGCTCGAACGCGCTCACCGGGGGTCCTGGCGTGCCGAGTTCACCTGGGCTCGTTTGTTTGGGCGAGGGGAGGCGTTTGAAACCTGAGAGAGGAGCTGGTGTCGCCCCGCTCCGTGTAGACACGCTGCCGGCTTGTTCCTAACGGGCGAATTTTCAGCTGCTGCCATCAGACCTTTGTGATTTAATAACAGTCGCCCCAGGAAACTTGTTACCTGTCAGTGCCTCTGTAGTGCACTGGCCTCTTGCATTAGAAAACACTGGGACCATTACCGGAGGTTGTATAGTGTGTTCTCAAGTATCTTGAATGTTTTTCGAGAACATACTATCCGTTGTCCTTACCTTGACGGTTCTGAGAGTTTCCTCAGACACACAGAGGGACAGCGGCAGAGTTACTGAGGGTTTAATCAGCTCTGTCTGTGAAGGGGCACTGCAAGACAAGGCGAGGAGGTGCGTTTGAGCACTCTCTTTCCGCTCTTTCTGTTCTTTCTTGTTTTTTCCCGTTGCTGTTTGTGCTCCGCTCCTCTCTTTTTCGGAGAAGCCCCGTCAGAGTGTCCTTCTCTGCCTCCGCTCCTGTGGAAGCTGCAGTTTGCAAAGTATTTGCAGGCTCAGCTGAAGCTGTGCCAGGGCCAGGTGCCGCCGGCTCCCTGGGCAGCCTCCAGCGCTGTCCCTCCCCTCACCCTCCACAGGTTACTGCCGTACGCGCGCTGCGGTCCGGCAGGGTCATTCAGAAAGACGCGTGTGTGTGTGTGTGTGTGTGTGTGTGTGCGTGTGTGCGTGTGTGTGTGTGTGTGTGTGTGTGTGTGTGTGTGTGTGTGTGTGTGTGTGTGTGTGTGTTTGTGTGTTGCGGGAGACAATGAGAAAGAGAAACAGAAAGCAACGGAGAGAGCAGAAGAGTACAGAGGTTAAGGATAAGAGCAGAAATGTTATAGAAATCTGTAGAATGAATGTAGATTGAATGTGGGAGAGAGAGCGTCATTCAGAAATGTGTGTGTGTGTGTGTGTGTTTGAGAGCTGAGGAGAATAGAGGTGAAGGATGAGACCAGAGGAGTAAAAAAAAAATTATAGAATACTTCTGAGAGAGAACGTCACTCAGAAAAAGTGAGTGTGGGTGTGTGTATGAGAGCAGAGAAATATAAAGGTAAAGTGTACAAGTATAGAGAGCAGGAAAGTCATAGATATGTAGAATGCCACTGAGAGAGAGAGAGAGAGTGATGGGGGATAAGGTAGGAAAGAGGGAAGAGAGTGGGGGAAAGACAGAGAGGAGGTGAGGAGAGGAAATGGATGTGGGGGGCAGTGCCCTCGCTGATACTTCACAGCGATGGAAACCTCTGCCGTCAGACGAGGCAGACATGCCTCACATTCCTGCTCCTCATCTGAGCTTGAAAATGTGCTTAATAAGTGCTTTATTTGACTATTTCATTTGTCTTCGGCCCCTCCCGCCGTGCCCAGGAGTAATAACCGGCTTCATTAAAAACATATTTTACAGCTTAGAGAAGGCAGATAGGAGCCTGTATTCCAGCTCACGCAATAGCATGCTGACGGGTTTGCATGTTAGGGGGCTCGAATATCCAATAAGATGCATGATTTATTTGTGGATTTGGGTATGAACTTGCAAAAGTTTGAAAAGAAGCACAGTGTGTTAGAAACATGAATGAAATTAAAAAAAAAAAAAACATGTCTCATGGCAACACACGTGCAACAAAGCGCTACTGTGCATCTGAGGAGAGGAGTTGGAGAGCTTCGCTTCTGGTGTAACCACGGTAACGCAAGCAGGATGGGGGATGTGGTGCAGTCCCCCAGGAGCGCTCGTTTGAGCCCGGGGCACCAGGGCGGTCCCCTGTGCTGCCTTGCTGCCCTGCTGATTAGAGCCACACTGTCGTGTTCCCAGAGCCGACGTGGAGGGGGGCTTTCTGCAGAAAGTTTGAAACTGTTTTTGGTAGATTGCAGTGAAGATTAGTCACGCACAGCTGGCATGATGCAAGTTTTGGAGTGGTGTTGGTGAATGGGGGGGGGGGGGGGGGGGCGCGTACTCCTTGTTCAACTAGTGGCAGTGTCTGCTGCATCACGCAATCACTGTAAATCAAAGCGTCTGCTTCCCACACCCTAAACCCCCCCACACCCCTTACGCGTGGTAAGTGAAAATGGCATTGTTATTGAGACAGACATCCAAGTCGTTAACACTGTCCCCTCCCGAGGACGTGTCGGGGGGGCTTTCAACATTATGAGGCACGGCGCACTGTGACAGAGTTGGAAGCGTCGTATGGTGAACGGATCTCAGCTTGTAGGACGCAGAATCTCCACCTTTCCTCCACAGACCGACTCCGACCCGCAGCTGCAGTGGAGAGAGATGCAGGGCTTCGCACCGACAGCCCTGATAAGCACGGACAGCTGGAATATTTCTGAACTTACATTTTTGCACGGCTGGCAGCGCGGGGTCTGTTCCCGAGCCGGGCTGAGAGACAGGACCATTATTGCTGGCTGCTACTCCTCCTCAAATACTCACCGCGTTAATAAAGAGGCACCACGGCCTGTTGGAACAGGACAGCGTTTCTCACAGAGCTCACGCCCTTTTTCCTCATAAACGCGCTGCACTTTTTTCCCGGTTATTTCCATAAAGGTCAGCACTCATGCTTTCTGGCATTGTTTTCCACCCTGCTCGCTGTGTTTACATGTCTGTGGACGAGGGTCATTTGTCAGCGTGGCTGACACTGTAATTGCTTACATTGGAATTGGTTCATTTTTGCACGCAGTGTCAACGGGGCTTGTCTGTACGGGGCTTTTGTGAATGAACATGCATTGTCCTCTGAGTGAGTCTGGATTTTCACTCGGAGGAAAAAAAAAATCTGATTAATGCGCACTTGAAGTAGAATTCTTCACAGACATCCTTTATCAGTTTTGAAAAATCGTTCAGTGAAGCAAATGAACTGATGCTCACTGCATGGGTTAGTGATAGATACATTTGCTGGATTGTGATTTGTACCTCATTCCACAGTTAATGTTTTTTTTTAAATAAAGAGCAGCCTGTTAAAGATATCTCCATCAAAGCACCGCCCCCCCACCATGCCCTCAGGAGAGAGGGCAAGGTCACGTTCCCCCTTTCAGGCCATGCTTAAGCCCTTGTTTAATGGTCTGCTCAGAAAAGCTCAGAAATTATTCAACCGGGTCTGTATTACATAATCACCGGCCTGGGAGATCTGACGAGATTCAAGTCGATGTGCTGTCTGAGATGGGGCCAGGAATCATTCGATGCTTTCGACACGCACACGTGAACACCTTGCTTTGTACCACAGCCCTTTTGTTGTGACAGTTTTTTTTTACACTTTTGAAAACCACTTGCTCCGCCTCATCGGTTTCCATGTAAAAGATGGCCATCGGTTTCCATGTAAAAGATGGCCAGTGCTAGGTGGGTTTTAGCTGGTTATTTTCCCTGTGTATAGCAGAGCCAGTCTCACACTTTGCCACCTGCAGGAGAGAAGCCCATTGTGCTGGGAGCTAGAAGGGGGGCCTGCTGTGATGTGCACCCCACCGGACAGGGTTTGGAGTACAGGGCTACTCTGAGGCAAACAAGAGTCCCATAACATATTACATTACAGGCATTTAGCCTAGGTTTAAAATTTTTCATGTTACGAGTTTGTTCCTTATTCAAGTCGATGTGCTGTCTGAGATGGGGCCAGGAACCCTGTCCCGGCCCAGATAAGAATAACCTGGTCTTCACCATCATGCAGTGTGAACCACTCTGAGGACCGCTGTCCAAAAAGCAGCACTTTAAACAGGCAGCAAATTGATTGCCCTGGCTCACATACATGACAAATTATGAAGGAAAAAAGAGTCACTGGGTTACACTTGACCCCTGTGTTACGTGAGGGCATAGTGTATGTGCTTGCTGTAATGGCCCTAATGCATTATTCCAGAGAAAAGGAACAATTTTAACATCACTGGAAATAATTTGCTTCCTTTTTTGGTCATAAAAGCGGTTTGTATTCTTTCAGCAGTGCAGTCCACGCGGCTGTGCTGTAAAATCATTCGATGCTTTCGACACGCACACGTGAACACCTTGCTTTGTACCACAGCCCTTTTGTTGTGACAGTTTTTTTTTTACACTTTTGAAAACCACTTGCTCCGCCTCATCGGTTTCCATGTAAAAGATGGCCTTTTGTGTTTCCTTATGCAATGTCTGTTTCCTCCTTTTGGATTAGCTATTAAAGCCACGCGTGAGGTGTTGCGTGTAAACAGTAATGCTATTCTTGGGCGATTCGGTCCATGTGGGAAACTTTGCCGACCGCTTCACTCAGGGGAATTTGCCCTGAGCTTTGTGCTCCCGAGGTTGTACGTCTCTCTCAACCAATGCATGGCAGCAGTGTGCTTTCCCTTACAAAACACACAATGTCTTTCCTAGTTGGAAACTGGAGGACAGTTCATCCATAATCCATAATTGCATTTCCTTTATTCTGTACACTGGTTATGCAAAGAGCACATGTCATCCCAGCTAAGCCTTGTTACATTTTTTTAGGCATAACACAGGCACATATGACTGCGTGGACAAAACAGCTTGTGTGGGATGAGCTTGCTTAATTTTAGATAACAGAAATGACAAAAAAGAAATGGAAAATGTAGGCTAATATTTTTTAACGTCGCATAATTTAATTTGTGCCAGGGTTCAGCGAAAGATTTACAAAATGCATCATAGCAAGTTAAAAGTATTCTTTTTTTTTACCTCTAGCCCTTTACTTAAAATAATTGAATCTGTGATTTTATGATGCTCTTTTATTGTAGGGCTGCCTTTCTCATGTGATGCTGTAAAAAATGAGACTATTAATATCCCATACTCTTTGTGTAATCTGCAGTGTGCCTGCCTGAAGATGGGGCAGACAGAGACAGGGGGTGTTCTGCAAGACTGAAGGTCTCCACTCTTTGCAGTGAAGTTGAAGGATGAAATGTCTTTAATTGATTACCTGGAAATTTTTATTCATAATTTTGACAAGTTGAAGTGCACATTGTACTTAATTGTATTCTTCACTCACAAAATACACACACACACACACACATACATCTGGCAAAGTTGAATTCATTATTTTAACATCTAAACAGGTTGAAATTACAAGACCTGCCACACAGGTTCTGCCAAGGTTGACTCAGAGTCGTTCCAGATTCTTCCTTTCCTCCATTGTCTTTAAAACCGTTGGAGAACAATGGGAACAGCAGAGCTGTTTAGAGCCGCGGCGGTTTGGCCTAATTGTTTCTGGGTGTTTCCGTATTGCGAGGATTTGGTTTCATTTGCAATGCATATAAAGGCGTGCTGAGAGACGACCGTTCAGCGGATGAGGTGTGAGCCGGTGATTCTTGTTCTTGCCGCACGTTAACGTTTTTTGAGAGTGTGAAGGCGTTCCTTGGCTGGATGAAAAGTTTCACTTACCAGCTGTGTATCTGGTGACAACTGTTCTGGACTAAGATAACGTACGAACGAAGGCCTGGCAGCCGAGAGCAGCTGGGGGTGCATTCAGCACGCAGTAGATGTGTCTGATTACATACAGGGCAAGTGGGTAACAAGCAGTGGCCCTCCTCAGGGTCGATGAATACCTTCTACAGTTAAGCCTGGCTGAATAGGGCACACCTGATGCACAACTGCTAAACAAGTCATTGTGGAAGGGGCACAGGTTTAACACATTCTGCACTGTGTCTATGCAGTGCTAGGTGGGTTTTAGCTGGTTATTTTCCCTGTGTATAGCAGAGCCAGTCTCACACATTGCCACCTGCAGGAGAGAAGCCCATTGTGCTGGGAGCTAGAAGGGGGGCCTGCTGTGATGTGCACCCCACCGGACAGGGTTTGGAGTACAGGGCTACTCTGAGGCAAACAAGAGTCCCATAACATATTACATTACAGGCATTTAGCCTAGGTTTAAAATTTTTCATGTTACGAGTTTGTTCCTTACCACTATACTACACCGCCGCCTCGGTGCCATTGTGTCATATTGAGAGACCTGGCATTTTTTCAGACTCACAGTGGGGCTGTAATGGTCTATAGCAGCGTTTCCCAAACCTCTCCTGGACCCGTTGTCCTGCATGTTTTATGTTTACATTTATTCATTTAGCAGAAGCTTTTATTCAAAGTGACGTACAAAAGTGCATATAGTGGGCAAACAGGCACAAGGGCAAGATGTGTACAGGTCATACAATGCCGATAGTGCTGAAGCTGAGCACAAGGTCAGTGTAGCGAGACAGAGCTCTGATCTGTTTTAGATCTCTCCCTGCTCCAACACAGCTGATTTAAACGATCAGTTTGTTATTAAGCAGCTTCAGGAGTTCATAACGAGTTGATCATTTGAATCAAGCTGTGATGGAGCAGGGAGAGATCTAAAACATGCAGGACAAGGGGTCCTCCAGGAGAGGTCTGGGAAACGCTGGTGTACAGCCTCCCCCCTCCCAAATCAGTGGGAGCTGTGAAGCTCATAGCCCTTTTCCTGCCATACAAACTCACTGTTTTATGTTACTGTGTCCCAGGCAGGAGGGCATTATGCAATCAAGGTCAAGTATCTGTCAGCGGATGGATTGGGGGGGTTGGGGGGTGGGGCCGGAGCAGGACTGCCCCAGGCGAGGGCTGAGCACTCACAGAGAGGATGTGGGGTGTAGCGTGTGGAGCTGCGCCACACCGCATTCTCAAAAGACTCAATCAGATAACATTTACGCAGTTCCTTTTTTCATGTGTTACAAGGAAAGAACGGCTTGCAAGTGCAAAGGCAGCAAAACGTCTGTGAGGTGAAACTGACACCGCATTAGGCCAGTAGGTGGAGAGAGGCATTAGCTGGTTGTATGCTAACATGGTTAAGTGATAGTTTGAGAAAATGAGTGATGTTCAGCTTATCTGGGTGTGTGTTTTCTGGGCAGCCTAAATATAGTAATATTTGTGTTTGTCAAGCCTGTAATTAAATAGCTTTCGTTTCGTTTTCCCTGAAGTAGGAAGAAATGCTATTACAAAAAACAGAACCAAAAAAAGGCCGTCTTTCTAATCCCTTTTTTGAATGCACCTGGGACTCTTATAGTAGTGAAGTTTACAGGAGCTTGCTCCTTTCCTGCCCCAGGGGAGGAGCTGTGTTTTGGGTTAATGGTGAAACTGGCAGGTATGTGTCCATGATACTTAACAAGGGCGCTTTATTGTGCAGGCATGGCTGTGTCAGAATGGAGGCTGTCATCACTGACAGGTCACTCATTACATCACATTACATTATTGGCATTTAGCAGGTGCTCTTACCCAGAGCGACTTAACATCGGTTACATTTTTTTACAATGTTATCCTTTTATACAGCTGGATATTTACTGAGGCAATTGTGGGTTAAGTACCTTGCCCAAAGGTACAGCAGCAGTGCCCCAGTGGGGAATCAAACCGGCAACCTTTCGGTCCTGCTCCTTAACTACTATGCTATGCTACCGCCTATGGCGGGTAGAGCGTAGGATTTGCCAGTGGGAGAGCCCAGCTAACATCTGCCTCTTTCTCACAGTGCATTTAATACAGATCCATAAAAGTGACCTGTGTGCCTTTGTTTAGAGGACGGCAAAACCCCAGCGATCAATGCCGACGCTCCCGAGGTCAAAATCCACTTTCCTCAGCCAGCTGCATTATACAGTAAGTGGAGACCTGTCTGCCATTTGCTGTCAGAAAAAAAGGCCCTTATAAACTGTGAATGTGAATCTTAAAGGATGGGGGAGAAGTCCTCTGCAGTTGGAAGTTGAATGAAGAACATGGAGCCTGTGTAAGTATGGTGGCAGGTCCTCTGTGCTTCCCTGCAGGGGTTAAGGTAACAGGACGGTCTCGGTGTGCCGCGTACAGGACAGCACTGCCTGTCCCGCCGCTCTGTCGCCGTAGAGAGAAGCGTCCCTCTCACCTCCCGCGCGGGGAAGCAACAGCTTGAGTTACAGTACGGTGCGCGTCAGACGAGACTGATGAATCAGCTTGCACAGTACAGCAATTGTACCTGCGCCTCTCGTATCACGCGCCCATCTCTCTCTTTCTCCTTCTCTCCTTCTCCCTCTCTCTGTCCCTCCCTTTCTATCTCTCCCTCTCCTGTCTTTCTCTTTCTCTCTCTCCTCGCTTTCTCTACTTCTAACTCTATTTCCGTCTGTGTTTCTTGTCTTTCTCTGTCTCTCTCCTTCTCTGTCCTGTCTTTCTCTTTCTCTACTTCTAACTCTATTTCTCCCTTCCCCTCTCTCTCTCTCTCACTCTCTCTCTCCCTCTCTTCCTCTCCCTTTCTCTCTCTCTCTCTCCCCCTCTCTCTCTTTCTCTGTCTCATGGGATATGGACTGAGTGAAAGGTATTTTCAGTACTTTGCATGTAGCTCAGCTCATCTGGACTGCAGCGTGTTGTTGCTGTGTATTCAGTGTGTTGTGTTTGATGGAGAGGACTGAAGTGATAGGAGAATAACTCAAGCATTAGCCGGTTCATTGCAGACGCGCTACTGAGATGCTCACAGATAAGCATGAGGCATTAACCCGTGGGGCTGTTATCTAAACGGCACAGGACCCGGGAACTTTGTGACAGCCGCAGACAGAGAAAGGGAAGAAAGGAGTGTTTTTTTTCAGCCCTCGTCAGTGGATCGGGGAAGCCCCAGCAGCGGAGCACCAGCGGATGCGTCCTCTCTCCTCTCCGCGGGGCTCGGTCCGGCTGCTAGCCCGTTGCTGCTCAGTGGTCAGCCAGCGGCGGATGCTCTGGGGAGGAGCGTGCTGTAAGGTGGCTGGCCCCTCTGGCCGTCAGCCCCGGCTCGCCACTCAGACGAGCAGCGGTTATTATTAACCACTCTCGGCTAAGAGGATTGGTTCGTGTGCTCTCAGCCTCCGTGCAGTTATTTAAAGGGAGCTCTCTTTGCCGCCCACTGCCTGCCACGGCTTTACAGGGAGAGGGAGGGAGAGAGAGAGAGAGAGGGAGGAGAGAGGGAGGGAGGGAGGGAGGACTGAGGGAGAGAGAGGGCTAACAGAGGACAGAGAGAGAGGGAGAGAGGGGAGAGATAGCACACAGAGAGAGGGAAAGAGATAGGGCTGAGAGAGAGAGGAGAGATGGAGAGAGCATAGAGTGTGAGGGAGGACTAAGAGAGAGAGAGGGCTAAGAGAGGACAGCAAGGGAGAGAGAGAGCTGAGAGAGAGAGTTAGAGAGAGAGAAGGAACACAGAGAGGGAGAGAGGAGAGAGAGAGGGCTGAGAGAGGAGAGAGAGTTAGAGAGGGGGCAGAGAGTGAGTGAGAGAGAGAGAGAGAGAAAGAGAGAGAGAGAGAGGACAGAGAGTGAGAGGGAGGGCCGAGCGCCAGGGACACGTGGGAGAGGGGGAGAGGAGGAGGAGGGGGCAGAGCAGAGTCTCCTCGTCCTCTCTCCCTCGTCGCAGCCTCGTCCACATCACTCGGGGAGGTGACAGCGGGGCTTCCACCTGCTCTCTCCTCGTCGCCGGGGGGGGGACACCAGCGCACGCCACTCTCCCTCTCGCTCTCTCCATCTCTCTCTCTCGCCCGCCGCAGCCATGGCCAGCCAGCAGGACTCGGGCTTCTTCGAGATCAGCATCAAGTCCCTGCTGAAGTCCTGGAGCGGCAGTGAGTACCCGCGCCTGTCCCGCGTGCGCGCCTGCGTTTCGGACGGGCACACCGCGCACGCAGGAGAGAGCCCTCCCTCTGTTATTGTCTCGCACGTGTTCCCCGAGCCTGCGGTCGCTCGGGCGTTCGCTCCGTCTCTCTCTCTCCCGCGTTCTTTCTCGCCTCCCCCCCCCTTTCCCCGCCGCTGCCTCCGGCTCCGGCGTACAGCGGTACGGAGTGTAAATAGCCACCGTTGCGTGCGTGGTGTCAGTAATGGGATTAGCGCGGGCCTGCCCTTCCTTTGCATCCCTCCTGTGCGCCACCGGGATGTTTACATGATGTCATAATCCGCCGCTTTATGTAAGTTAGGAGCGGAGCAGGGATGATACGGCCGCTGCTCTCTTCGGCTCCAGGAGGGACCGGGAGGGGACGGGAGGGGGGGTTTCCGCTGCCCGCCGGTCCTCCCTCTCCTGCGGGATGCAGCTTTGGTTTGTGTTCCTGCTACTGTGTAGCATTTGACCAGAAAAAAAAATAATAATAATATCTGCGATGTTATGTAATGAAGAGGAGAGGAAAGCGCGTCTCTCTTGCTCTCTAGATATTCGCGGTGGCAGTTCTTTCCCCAGCTCCGTGCCCCAGCTGTGTGTGTCTTTTCTTCCATCATGTCACGGCCATCAGTCTAATGCTTGTCATTTTATGAAATATCACGCCCTCAGCTATAAACGTTTAATGAATCATGAGATGACTGCGCTGAAGGTAATTCCTCTTAAATTCAGTGAATTTCTGTTCGGGGCGGTACTAAGATTAATACAGATTTCTGACCTTTATGAAAATAATAATGACAGTGGAAAAAAAAAATCACATGTGGTAAAGACACAGGCACAGATAACATGTCACTCAGTCCTGACGCTGTTTTGATGCTTGTTCCGAAACCCAGAGCTGTTACAGTGTTGTTGTGTCACAGTAAAGTACGGCTCATTGTTTTTGCTTGTGCGATATCTGCGTTTGCTGTGGTTCTTCAAGTGCGCTCCAGCAATAGGTGAACAAGCCCGAGGGCTTCAGAGCATCGTCTTTCAGCGGCCGACGCTCAGCCCGGACACAGCGTGCCGAGCGGTACAGGACGTACTTTTGTGTGGCTGCCGCATCAGTTCTTGTTTTCCCTTTCCCTCGCAGCCGACGGGACTGCTCTCCCCTCTCGGCCAATCGGCTGTGAGGAGGGGCTGCAGCCGGGGCGAGCGTCAGCGCTTTCACGTGTTTGCCCAGACAAAGAGTTCAGTCTGCGAAGGCGAGGGGAGAGCGCAACAGCAGGCATCACCAGCTTCAGCGTCCCTCCTGTCTGCCTCCCTCTCAGGCAGGTCTCTCATTACAGAAAAAAAAAAACCACAGAGTATCCTCTATTTCAGCAGCCCCACCTTAAAGAGCGCTCACAGTAATTATGTCATTCTGTTCCACCTGCGTGAAGCAGAAGGGGCCAGTGCCTCTGATGTAATGATTGTCCGTGAACGGCCCCCAACCCCCCGCCACCCACGGAGCCTCTCGGTGGGCTCTCGGCGTGAGGTCAGACTCTCTGAGCAGCCCCCCCCCCAGTTCAGCGGTGGGCGGACTGCCGTTTCAGCACCTGTGCTACATGAGGAGCCCGCTAAAGAAGTTGTGCGCTCTGGGATGGGCCATTTTTATCTCCTGCTAAAGCAGTGCTGGGCTTTGTTTGCGCTGTTACAGGTAGCCGTCGGGAGATGGTGGCACAGGGGGCACAGGGGGCTCGGGTCCCTTGCAGGCTTGACTCCAGGAAAAAATGCAGAGGGGTGCAGTTGCAATCACCGGGGGGGGGGGGTTGGGGGGGGTGCACAAAACGTCACATCTTAAAAAACGACAACTGGGGGTGCACTGAGGTCCGTCTGGGGGTGCAATGCAGCCCAAGAGTACTAGTGCTGGTCCCTTGTAACCTTTGTGACACTGAGAGCACAATCTCAGTGCATCTCTCTTCGGCACCATACCACAGTGCTTTCACATCAGCTTGGGAAGCGACTGGAGTCATAGATCTGGTCAAACAGCATCAGTGTGGAGAGTCTGGATTCTGGCCTGTCCTGTTGTTACGTGGGGTTGTGGTGTCAGATTACAGAGCCCTAACAGAAGTAGGCCCAGCTAATGAGTCCGCCGCCCTCCTGTTTCCTTAAACAGCGGCGCGTTTTGGGGGGGGGGCATCTGGCGATTATGTCCCGGTAAAACCTTTCGCTTTCCATGAAGCAGCTGAGGTGTCTGAGGTGTCACTCATTATTAGCAGGTACTGAGCTGTTAAAAACAGGCTGAGCTCACCGACGCAAGTCCTCACAAGCACACCTACCTCACTGCTTCCTCACTCCGAGCTCTTCTTTGCATTGTTGTTTCGTCCTGCAATCTGTTTTTGCCACTGGAGTGATTTCAAACAGGTCCGGCATGTTCTCAGCCATCTGCACTGACAATATTATTGTGTTAATATTTTTGTTATTATTATGTATGAAGCTGATATAGACGCATCAGTCACCAAACCCTCATGACAGAGAGAACAAAAAAGGACATATATGGTTAAATTTGCTGATTATGGGCTTGCGGATGTGATGAGTGTATGCCTATACATAAAGATATTTTTTATTATTCCAGCATCGACGTTTGCATACGATACTTTTGGATCTTTTTGTGGGAAAAGAATGTTAGCCCACTCTGTTCAGATGGACTTGGAAGATGGTTGTTTTTCCCAGGGTTGTGTCACTCCCTATTGTGGCACAAGGATGACACACTGGGGCGTGTGTGTATGTGTGTGTGTGTGTGTGTGTGTGTCAGGGAGACAGAGGCGTTGTTATGCTGGCTGTATTGTCCTCCAGGGAGCAGTACCGTGCTCAGAGGCTTTTCAGCTTGCTGGTGATGTAATGCTCAGTGCGCCTGAGCTAGCCTCTTGTTTGCCGAGTCACATGTAGCGCCTCGGCCTTAATCCGGCACCCAGCGCCCGGAGCTCAGAGGAGGCTGCTGGACACACAGCTCTCCTACAGGGTAATAAGTGCTCAGGCTTCAGAGAAGGCTGCAGGCCACGAAGCTCTACTCCAAAGCTGTGAGCACCCAGATGTCAGAAAAGGCTGCTGGCCACACATCTCTCCTTCAGAGCCATAAGCACCTGGACCTCATAGAATGCACAGAGTCACTTTTCTCACACTGATACTCAACAGACATTATTACGTTACATTATTGGCATTTAGTAGACACCCTTATCCAGAGCAACTTACATCAGTTACAGCTTAATTATTTATTTATTTTACAGTGTTATCCATTTATAAAGCTGGATATTTTACTGAGGGAATTGTGGGTTGAGTACCTTTCCCAAGGGTACAACAGCAGTGCCCCAGCAGGAAATCGAACCAGCATCCTTGATAACCTTCGGTTATGAATTCTACTCCTTACCACTGTGCTACACTGCTTTTCCTCTCCACGCCCTCCAGCCAGGCCGGGACAGAGAAATGAACCCCTCTGAGCACTGCGCAGTTGTTTTCGAATCTTGACGTGGACGTGGCGAAAGTTAGAGATAACAGGTGTCTGATTGCAGGCGGGATAGGGGCGCCCGTCATTCCAGCGGGATTTATTTCGGGTCTTGTATTGGCTCCAATTGGATCTGAGCATGTGGGCGCTTTAAATCCCTGCGTTCCGATTCCTGGTATTACAGCGTGCTAGCTCCGGCGGACCCTCTGCTCTGCATTTCCTGGGAGCTGTGCTCCGAGACTGCTGTTATCCAATCAGGGAGTGTTCCTGTGTGGCCATCAGGACCCCACAAGGCTTCAGAAGCCACACCCTCCATGCTGCTAGGGTAGAATTATATAGACTTCCTAGGAGGTTATGGGTCACTGTCACCTGTGAGAGATATGAAGGAACACAAGTTTATTATTTTACTGATTGGAAATTACATCAAATGTGATTTTTTTGTGGTGGTTCATTCACATAACTTTTGTTGTGTAGCGGTAGATTGTTGTGAAGCGGTTGGTTTAAGTGAATACCTTGAATTTAAGGTACTTTGCGGTGTGTCCATTGTATTATTATAGGTAAGAATTACAAGAATTCCTTGATTCATTTAATATGTTTTTAATGTACAGTATAGTCCAGAGTATGGATACCAGTTTTCCCAGCATATAAAACACATTATTCTCCTAAAGTCTCTCCAGATCTTCTGATATCCGTGTAACATGAGCGAAATTCCCACCTTTCTCATATTCATACAGTAGATGTATTTAACTTAGGTCGTAAGCAACATGTTTGAAATTCATGTGCTGGAACAGTTAGCGCTATAATTTCAAACCTTTCCGGGCGTCTCCTGTTGCTCATAGTACTGCAGCCTCATCTGCTTTCAGTTTTGTATTTCGCTGCTGGAATGCGGAGTATCTGAGCATGATCTGAGACCCGGCGCAACTGTGTTGCACAAGCGAGCCGTTTAGGAGACAGCAAGGGGAAGCGGCATCAGGGAAGCCCCCCTCCCTGCCCCCCGAGTCCACCAGGCCCTCTGGAGGGGGGTGTTTACACCCTGGTGGCCTGCATCCCATGCTCCCCCTGCCCCCGGGGGGGTGGGGTGGGGGTTGGCGGGGGGGCTGGGTAGGGGGGCGCAGGCTGGGGGGGCCTAATCTGTCAGTATAGTGTGTACCCAGGGATAAATATAGTAGCTGAACTATGCCACCATGCATGTTGGCCCTCGTCACTCTGCTGTGCCTCAGCTAAAAATTCCAGCCTGACCTTCACTCTTGGAAGGCAGCGCTTGATCACAAGGCAGAAGGGAGCTGCAGCAGAAGGCAGCAATCACAGAGACTCACGTCAGCCGCGAACCGCCAGCACGCACACACACACCCCCCACCCCCTCCTCCTCTTCCTCCTCCCCCGGTTCCCCTGAACTCCGGGTCCCCTCAGCATGGAGCTGACGCCCAGGGAGAAGGAGCTGCGAGACCCGAGGGAGACGGCCGTGATGGAAGTGTAGCGCGTGGGTTTTACCTTTTCCTCAGGACGATCCCCGGACGCCGCCGCCAACATGGAAGGGACGGCGGTCTGCTGGAGCAAGGCCAGCGTCATCAGCTTCATCAAGGGCCTAGGTAGGTGGCGGGCCGTGCCGGGCGAGCGGGTGAGCGGGCGAGAGCACGCCCTGATCTCCCCCCCCTCCACCCGCGCCGGCGGCCAGGCGGGCAGGACGAGGGCGCGTGCTGGGAATACCGCTCAGGCCAGATGGAAACGCATTGAGCGCCGGAGCCCCACCCCTGCGACCCGGCCCCGGGCTGGCATTCTAGCACAGACCCCGCCGCCCTCCCCTGACGCAGTCCCGGGGAGCTTTGTGTGTTTTGGACGGACCGCCGGGATTATTTTGTCTGTGTATTTTCATAGTGCGTTCGCGTCCCCAGTTACGCGTTCCTGAGAACAAAAGCCCCGCTCTCCCTCTGTCTCAGCCGTGCTGCTGAGCGCTTTCTTTTTTTTCCCTTTTCTGCAGGCTGAGCTCTGATTATGGCTTTAGCAGGAACTGTCAAATAACGTCAGTTAGGCTTAGGATCCTGCACTTCACTCTGACATGCGCTGCGCTGAAGAAGAAGTAGCTGAAATGAAAGCAGATCGGATGAATCGTGTTTGTGCGGCAAATACAAAAACAGACGGCTTCCGTGAGCAAATTCTGTGGGTGTTTAAAGGTGTCTGGAGGCTTGTGACTAGTTTGATGTGCTTTGCGGGAACAGGAGCGCTGTGTTTTTGTGAGACTTTCACACAGGTCTTACATGTTCTCTTGCGTTATGGCCTGATTGTCAGTGCAGAGGTGTTATTGATATGCTGGCTGTGTAACTGGAGTGTTACACGTGCTGTTTGCAGAGTCACACCTCTGACCTTTTTAAGTGAAAGGAAAACATCTTCCGCCTGCAGTTCCTCCAGCTGAGTGCAGAGGCGATTGCTTTCAATCAGAACGCGACCCGCTCTGGTTTTAAGCATAATTGCAGGGAGTTTTTGGTCAGCGGGAACGGTGTGATGGTCTAAGCCGCTTCCACCGGGCTCATCGCAGCCCTGATCACTCACCTCACCTCCTTCGGGCCCTTTCGTCCCTCACGCAGCTCGGTGATTACGGGGGAGGGTGCAGCCGTAACAGACCGGGCGGCACGCTCGTTGACTCATCTCTGGCGTTGGAATTGAAGCGCCTCGGTGTCTGGGGTGGGTGGCGGGAATTCCTGCAGGTAGCGTTAACACAGCCCAAACACTGCGCTGCTCTGGTTTTCCGGCGCGGAGAGGTTTGCTGCTTTTGCAAAAAAAAAAAGCTGGATTGCGTTCATGTTTGTGGCTCTGCGGGAATGGGCCTGAGAGGTGAGGTCACAGGTGGAGCCTGCCTTGAGGATAGCACACTCTTAAAGCACCTGCGAGGATGTGCGAGTCGTTATGTAACGAACCCGTTTCCGCAGAGCTCCTCGGCTCTCTCCCGGGCCATGAGCTGTTTATTGAAAAGAGGTTGCTGTTGGGATGTTGTTGTTGTTGTTGCCTCCTCAGTGAGGAAGCGTCCAAAACGATCAAGCATGAGGAGCTCTGGTCCTGTTTACAAAAGCTCCGGAGGGGCCATCGCATGGGGGGTGATGTCATCGAGGTGCGGCCCCAGTCCCAGAGTCCTTTGGGGGAGCTGGCCTCCCTGCAGCGGTAGAGATAAGCTACAGCAAAATGTGGATCAGGGGAACACAGGTCCTCCTCACAACATAGCTATCATCTCTCCAAGCTCTCTGGGACAAATAACAGTCTGGAAATGGAGAACAACAGGTCATATTAAATGTTTTAAATTAAAAATGGCAATAATGTTTTTTTTTTTTTGTTGGCGTTGTAAGCATCTTTTGTGTCGTGAAGTGTAAAAAGCCTCTTAATGTTACATTTTTGTGATTGTGGATTAATGGGATAAGTGAATGTCTTAATTTAACTCCAGCTTAGTGAAGGATTGTCTGTCAGGGCAGACAAAGTATGTCACTTATTTGGGTCGTCAGACAAGCCCAAACATTCTGTAGCGAAACATCTATGAAGTGACCGTTTTCTTCGTTTAATCAACGGCATAAAAACAGAGACCATCCA
Source organism: Megalops cyprinoides (assembly GCF_013368585.1). Classification (NCBI taxonomy): domain Eukaryota; kingdom Metazoa; phylum Chordata; class Actinopteri; order Elopiformes; family Megalopidae; genus Megalops; species Megalops cyprinoides. Next base: position 30,517,808 of record NC_050591.1, on the reverse strand, counting down.
TTTAGCATCCTGGGAAGAATAAACCCCTTCAGAGTGATACTGATATTCCCAACCACCCCTGTCACTCCAGAGGTCCTCTCCAATACAGTGAACAACTCTGTTATTGCCTTTAGCAGGGAAAACATGGTTTCCTGGGCTAAAAAAGGGAAATACTTTTTAAGATCTGAAGGGCGATGAAACCTACATAATCTGGGACTGTATCAGTTGGCATAACAAGAGTGCAATATTTACTGTCTCGTATCTCTAGGGAACAATTAGGGATCGAATAGGAGCCTCTCAGACTTAGTGCAGAGCACTTTTTCCCAATTACTTTTTTCCCAAAAGTCAGCGGTCTGATGAGCTTAGTTATCAGCAGTGCAATTAAAGCCTGGCGAAAAATCAAAGACGGCAGCAAGCAACAAATCACAGTTCCGCAGAAGACACCGGTGCGGAGGACCCGGGACGTAAACCGTCCAGAATAACCCAATCCGCTTGGCCCTCGCGGATATCAAATGGCAGATCTGAGGCCTGACCGCAAACAAAAACATAGAGGAATGCGAGTCGTGACGGCTTTGTTAGGTCACATACAGACAAAACAGAATGTAGACGTCGAGACAACATACAATAATACACACACCAGTGAGAGCCCACATTTGATTATGTGTAACATAAAGAACCAATGTTATGTCTTTAAGACTGTGCTGTCCAAATGTAAAAACGGTGTGCCAGACACCTGTTTCAAAACTGGATGGAACTGAAGCTTTGGTCTCTGCCTTAAAACTCAGTCTCTGCCTTAAATTAAGATTGCTTTTCTTGCTTTGCTCTGTGTTTGATACATGATACTGAACATGACTACAGAAGACCTTTTGGAAAAACAGATATTCTCAGCAGTCATTTTTTTTACATAAGAGAGTTACTCAAGTACTGGAAATCAGATTCCATTCTTAATTAGGAGAAATAGACAAATTTTATTAGATACTACGTGATCATTGGAAAAAGCTTTGCATATGGACAAAGAAGCATTGAGAACTTTGACAGAACTAGAGAAAGGGTAGGAGGGGCTCTTAACTTTGAGGAACTGACTAAGAGAAACCATTGTAATGTCCTAGTGGAGAAGGAAAAACTATGTATTTATGGTTTATGTGAGTTTTTCCTCAAGCCTGGTCTCAACCCACTATGCGACGTGTGCTGGTTTGCCCCAAGTCTGAGCTCTCTTAATTAGGGCTGAATGAGCTATTAATTGAAAGCTGATAACTGGTTCAGTGAACAGTTCTATCAAGCCTAATTAATTGAGGGGTTAGAGCAAACATGAGGGGCTGCCAGAGCCACGGGTTGAGAAACACTGCGATATGCAGATAGATTTATTTGCGTGTGTGTGTGTGTGTGTGTGTGTGTGTGTGTGTGTGCGCCTGTGAGTACTATTTCAGTACAGAGCAGAAGGCTTGGGGAATTTTCGATGGAGGATAGCAAAGGGAAGGAGAGCAGTTGGAACCGGAGGGCGATGATTTATCCGCTGCAAATTGTTACGGACTGAAGAAACCGAGGCCACCGTGGTAGCAAGGCTGTTTGCTGACAGCATTGATAAAGAGGAATAGAAAACGAATCGGCCTTGGATGAAAGCAGAGGCTCCTGGTCCCGCAGCAGGGGGCGGGGGGGGGGAGTGTTCCGGGGGGGTCGATATGAGATAGTTGCAGGGAAGGAGCCGCTGAGCCGAGGCTCGGACGCACACCGTCAGCCTGCAGGTCCAGAGGCCCGCTGTAATTCCACTCCCGATTGGCGGCTGTCCAGCCTGACTACCTCCCCGCCCCCCCCCCCCCCCCCCCCCCCCCCCCCCCCCGACACCGCCTGACTGTCCACTGCCGCAGGTCAGGGAGAGCGGGGCAGAGAGAGGAGCACCCGTGTACTGTGTTTAAAGTATTGCGTAGGATTGCGATGCGATTTGGATTCTGTGACTGATGTATGGTAGTATACTTGCCTTCCCTTGACTAGTCAGGTTGCACAAGTTGTGGTAGGGGTTAAATAGTGTTATGCTCACACTCACTGGTCAGGGAGTGTTGTTAGCCTGGTCTGACACTGTTGCTTATTCAACTTGAATGGATACACTGCTGTTCTTTTGTGCTGGAAGTCGCTCTGGATGAGAGCGTCTGCTAAATGCATGTACTGTAAATGTAATGTAGAGTGGGACAGAGTGATCCACAGAGCACGTAGATCTCAGACGGGCCTCACTGGTGGCCATGTGACACATTTCACAGACCCCGGGGAACGCCGGTGCTTTTTCTCTCAGTATGATGTCATGCGGTCGTTAAGATTGCTTTGCTTTGGTTCTTCTTTTTTTTCCTTGTAGTGAAATGAGAAATGTAATGCCGAAATTGCACATGCTTCTCATTTAGGACTTTTGTGGTCTAGACCGAGCGCTTGAGCAATTAGACGCAGGCAGCTTCACAGGGCCGGGCAAAGCGTGGTCACATGTCTGGGATTTTTTTCCCTGCAAAGGGCAGAGATGTGTTCATCGCAAAATGAAAACACCAGCTGCTCGCTGGGGTGTTTTCAGCTCTCTGCCCGTTCAGAGATCAGCGGGATGGGGCAGCCAAGCGCTGGGAGAGAGAATACATTACATTACATTACATTACATTACGCACATTTAGCAGACACTCTTATCCAGAGCGACTTCCAGCACAAAAGAACAGAGGTGTATCCATTCAAGTTGAATGAGCAGTAGTGTCAGGCCAGGCTAACGGACGAACTCACACTCCCAGACCAGTGAGTGTGAGCATAACACTATTCAAGCCCTACCACAAGCTAACCTGTGCAATCTGACCAGACTACTACCATATATCAGTCACTAGATCAAGCACATCGCAATACTACACTGTGGAAAGCATTGGCTATTTGTTTGTCATACATTTACAGACTCAGATGCTGAGTGTTATGGAGCAGAAAACCTGTCCAGACATCTTGAAACCAGCCCATCAGTGTGTTTCTTGATGGGCTCATTTGGGGGGGGGGGGCAAGCAAAAGGGGAGGTGGGCTGTTCATGTTATTTTCCTGAGTTGTTCTTGCACAAGGGGATGGAACTTCTATATGGCTGCCACTTGCGTCACAGTTTTACAGATTGTGCCGTCCTGTGGTAGGACTTCACATGCTTCACATGCATTCTTCACATGAATCTGACCACTGCGATCTGTGTTCGTTCCCCCCTCCCCTCAGCGTCGCCGGTGGGGAACGGGTACAGCAAGCCCCCCATCCCCCCAGTCTGCTGCACGCAGGGAGAGAAGGGGCCCCCAGCCATGGTACCCATCAGCGTGGACCCCGAGAGCAAGCCGGGCGAGTACGTCCTCAAGAGCCTCTTCGCCAACTTCACTACGCTGTCAGAGCGTAAGATCCGCATCATCATGGCCGAACCTCTGGTGAGTGCCGGGCGGGGGGGGGGGGGGGGGGGGGGGGGGGGGGGGGGGGACGTGGCAAGTGGCGGGAGGGGGGGTAGACGAGGTGCCGTGAGGGACAGGGCACTGTACCATTCAATTTCTGATTTTATACAGCTGCATTGTGAAGAATTACATTACATTACATTACATCATTTAGCAGACGCTCTTACCCAGAGTGACTTACAAATAAGAATCACGGCTCCTGTAAGCTGCAGACTGCACAGCTCCATAGAGATTACTTCCGTGATAACAGGAGCAAGGTTTTTACTGATAACCACTGTTTGATGTGTCAGACACAGCCAAAAAGAGAGTGCTTGTGAGGTGAGTGGGAGAGCAAGGTCATGCCAGTGTGCGCTGTAGAAGGCAAAGCAGGCCAGATACCAGGCTAACAACTGCGGGAACATGTCCACAGGCATGACCAGCTACTGCCCTACACCATGCCAAAGCCATTGAAGTACAGCATTCGGAATCATTCCTGTATCTCTTGCTGTTGTTTAAATTGATTGGACGTAGTCTTCTTTGTTCCTGGTTAATAGAAGAATGAGAACAAATCCGAAACCTGAGACTAAATCCTAGAAACTAATGGAGGAGAGAGTCAGTACCTGAAGCCGGAGTTGTGCTCAGTCAGCTGGGAAATGATCACACTCAGTCTGCAAGGGCTGGCGCACACCTTTCAGACGTGTTAGATTTGAACAGTGGGAGGTTGATGGGCAGCATTCTGTGGCGCCTCTGTATCATGAAATGAGTCCTGACAGCCGCGTGCCTGTTAGTGGGGCATGTGTGATACGGCTGCAGGGCATTGTGGGAAGGCTGCGAGCTGCCTGAAAGGTTGCTGTTACGCAGCGCCCCGGACGGCTGATTTAATGCACCCGCTGCTCGACGCTGACGCCTTAATTCCATTAGGATAAATACAGACTTAAGTGGATAGAGGAGAAATTCTCCTTTACGGATCACAGTGAGGCGGAGCGCGCTTAATCATTAGAGGAAGCTATTACCTTTAGTGGGCTTTTTTTTCCCTGAGCTCTGCAACAAATGAAGCTGTGTGTCTTTAGGCTGTTTTCCTGAAGCAGATTGCCTCCTTAGCTCCTTTGGCTTTCCAAGGGCCAGAACCTGCAGTTAGTTTCCCCTGAAATACATGCAGTCTGTGATACTACGTTTTGTTTGAGGCAGTACACAGTTGGCTGAT